>NC_135954.1:11536747-11704247 GCF_053455715.1 Rhinoraja longicauda
GTACCTCGGTACACGTGACAATAAACTAAGCTAAACAATACTTTTAATGAACATGTCACGACTTGACAATTGTCGGTAATATACCAGTGATGTAACAGTACAATAGACAATAGGTGCAGGAGGAGGCCATTTGGCCCTTCGAGCCAGCACCACCATTCAATGTGATCATGGCTGATCATTCTCAATCAGTACCCCGTTCCTGCCTTCTCCCATACCCCCTGACTCCGCTATCCTTAAGAGCTCTATCCAGCTCTCTCTTGAATGCATTCAGAGAATTGGCCTCCACTGCCTTCTGAGGCAGAGAATTCCACAGATTTACAACTCTCTAACTGAAAAGGTTTTTCCTCATCTCCATTCTAAATGGCCTACCCCTTATTCTTAAACGGTGGCCCCTGGTTCTGGACTCCCCCAACACTGGGAACATGTTTCCTGCCTCTAGCGTGTCCAACCCCTTAATAATCTTATACGTTTCGATAAGATCCCCTCTCATCCTTGCAAATTCCAGAGCATCTCGGCTAGAGGTGCATCTATTTCTTTAATGCAAGTGTTCACTACGATGGGCGCGGCGGTAGAGTCGATGCCTTTCGGCGCCAGAGACCCGGGTTCAATCCCGATTGCAGGTGCTGTCTGTACGGAATTTGTTTATTCACCCCGTCACCGTGTGGGTTTTCTCCAGCTGTTTCAGTTTCCTCCCATATTCTAAAGACGTACATTAATGTAGGTTAATTGGCTTCACTAAATTTCCCCTGGCGTGCAGGGTGTGAAAGTGGGTCAGGGTGGAACATAATGTTAATTGGCTTTGGTAGAACACAAGTGCTCCCCAGCTTACGATAGGGTTCCCTTCCGAGAAACCCATCACAAACCGAAAATATTGTAAGTCAAAATGCACTTAATACGCCTGATCTCGTGGCCGGAAGCGAGCGGCGGCTCGCTGCGGGGTCGCTGCCGTTTACACCACCGCAAAGTCGAAATATCGCAGGTCGCAGCATCGTAAGCCGGTGAGGTCCTGTTGTAAAGTGTTCCCCGTATGTAGGATAGTGCTAGTGTACAGGGATCGCTGGTCGGCGCGGTGGGCCGAAGGGCCTTGTTTCCAAGCTGTGAATGAATGAGTGAATACTTTACTTTATTGTCACATGTGACAAGTCGCAGTGAAAGTCTTTGTTTTGCTTACCCAAGGTATGCGAAGAGTGGCCACACAAAGGGTGCCGACAAACTTACAAAGTATCCAGGTCTTCCTTTGTTCTCCCCGACTCCCCCCCCCCCCCCCCCCCCCCCACCACGCCTGGTATCTCTAAACTAATCTAAACTAAACTATGGCCGGGTATGTTATTGGTTAGTTTAGTGTAGTTTAGTTTGGGTTAGTTTAGTTTAGTTTACTGTCACGTGTACCGAGGTACAGTGAAAAGCTTTTTGTTGCATAGAAACATAGAAACATAGAAACATAGAAATTAGGTGCAGGAGTAGGCCATTCGGCACTTCGAGCCTGCACTGCCATTCAATATGATCATGGCTGATCATCCAACTCAGTATCCCGTACCTGCCTTCTCTCCATACCCCCTGATCCCTTTAGCCACAAGGGCCACATCTAACTCCCTCTTAAATATAGCCAATGAACTGGCCTCAACTACCTTCTGTGGCAGAGAATTCCACAGACTCACCACTCTCTGTGTGAAAAAATGTTTTCTCATCTCGGTCCTAAAAGACTTCCCCCTTATCCTTAAACTGTGACCCCTTGTTCTGGACTTCCCCAACATTGGGAACAATCTTCCCGCATCTAGCCTCTCCAACCCCTTAAGAATTTTATATGTTTCTATAAGATCCCCCCTCAGTCTTCTAAATTCCAGCGAGTACAAGCCGAGTCTATCCAGTCTTTCTTCATATGAAAGTCCTGCCATCCCAGGGATCAATCTGGTGAACCTTCTCTGTACTCCCTCTATGGCAAGAATGTCTTTCCTCAGATTAGGAGACCAAAACTGTTCACAATACTCCAGTTGCGTGCTAATCAGCCAGCAGAAAGACAATACGTGATTACAATCAATCCATTTTCAGTGTATATAGACACATGATAAGGGAATAACGTTTAGTGCAAGGTAAAGCCAGCAAAGTCCGATCAAGGGTAGTCCGAGGGACATCAAAGAGATAGATAGTAGTACAGCATTGCTCTCTCTGGTTGTGGTAGGATGATTCAGTTGCCTGATAACAGCTGGGAAGAAACTGTCTCTGAATCAGGTGGTGTGCGTTCTTCACACTTCTAGTTCAGCACTGCTCTCTGGTTGTGGTGGGATGATTCAGTTGCCTGATAACAGCTGGGAAGAAACTGCCCCTGAATCTGGTGGTGTGCGTGTTGGGATGATGGTGGTCTTCTTGAAGCATGTTGGGATGATGGTGGTCTCCTTGGGTACTTCAGAACGGAGTGGGGAGAGGTTAAAGATGTCGGCGAATACTCCTGCTAGCTGGTCCGCTATCTGGTCCTGTTGCCTTCAGTGTCTCCAACGGTGTCAGCCATTGGGTTGATCTTGGGGGCAGCGCATTGAGTTGGTCGATGACTCTTATCACCATGACCTGGGCTATCTATCTATTGGGAGTCCTGCGTGCGGCTTCCTCCCACCAACCCCCCTCGATCCCAGCACCTGAGCTGAGAGTAAGTCCCTTTTGTTCGGCTCTATACTCCATTGTTTGCTGAAGTGTCCCGACTGTAAATGCCGAGCATCAAGGAAATGTCAATGTTTTTAAGCACGTAACTATGACAAATTGACGCAGAAACCACCAAGCTTCGCTGTCAAGCGCAGCGACTTTCTGCAGAGAGGAATAAACGGATTCGGAATAATGAATGCAGCCAGCCAGCCAGGCTGGGGAAGAATGTGGCCGCATAGTTTTTGTAGACAATGTGAGCAATGTTTCATCCAGGTCTCTTGGCAACACTTCAGGCTGCAAGGACAATGCAAGTTTACTTTAAGCAAAATGGTAACTTCAGTATGTTAAAATCAAACTTTTGGAAAAAAACATATTTGGCAAAACCTCTGTTAATTGGTGTTTTCAGATATTTTCTTTTCGTGATTGCTCAATGCTCAGCATTGAGACAGAACAGAAAGAGGCAAATTCGACCCAAAAGAATTGGGCAGCACAGTAGCACAGCGGTAGAGTTGCTGCCTTGCAACGCCAGAGACCCGGGTTCGATCCTGACTAAGGGGGGGTGGCTTTATGGAGTCTGAAGACAGGTCTGGAGACAGGTTCAGAGACATCTGAAGAAGGGCCTTGACCCGAAACGTCACCCGTTCCTTCTCTCCAGAGATGTTGCCTGTCCCGCTGAGTTACTCCAACTTTTTGTGTCTATCTTCGGTTTAAACCAGCATCCTAATTTGAGGAATCCTAATTTCCTCCTAATCTGAGGAAAGACGTTCTCCTAATCTGAGGAAAGACGTTTTCCTAATCTGAGGAAAGACGTTCTTGCCTTAGAGGGAGTATAGAGAAGGTTCACTAGATTGATCCCTGGGATGGCGGGACTTTCATATGAAGAAAGACTGGATAGACTAGGCTTGTACTCGCTGAAATTTAGAAGACTGAGGGGGGATCTTATTGAAACATATAAAATTCTCAAGGGGTTGGAGAGGCTAGATGTGGGAAGATTGTTCCCAATGTTGGGGGAGTCCAGAACCAGGGGTCACAGCTTAAGGATAAGGGGGAAGTCTTTTAGGACCGAGATGAAAAAACATTTCTTCACACAGAGAGTGGTGAGTCTGTGGAATTCTCTGCCACAGAAGGTAGTTGAGGCCAGTTCATTGGCTATATTTAAGAGGGAGTTAGATGTGGCCCTTTTTGCTAAAGGGATCAGGGGGTATGGAGAGAAGGCAGGTACAGGTTACTGAGTTGGATGATCAGCCATGATCATATTGAATGGTGGTGCAGGCTCGAAGGGCCGAATGGCCTAGTCCTGCACCTATTTTCTATGTTTCTATGTTTCTATATCTGCACTTCCTTCCTACACATAGTTCTCAGCATTGTAGGTGTTTATGATCCTCCTCATATTTCTTTTTATATAATCTTCTATTCCTATCTCCTTCACGCATCTAGTTAGCTTCCTCTTAAATGTCTCTGCGCTTTTCACTTAAATCTCTCCAGTGGTATCACATTCCCACATTCCAGCCACTCCTTCATTCCTGATTGGAATGTTTTATGAATGTCTTACATTCTCCAGTCAAACATCATCGCTGCTATTAGCTTACATGCTTAATGGTCTAACCTTGTTGCAATGAGGTACATTGGTTTTCACCAGGGCACTCAAAGTCTGCTAATGTTTCCCATAACATGGTGCCCAGAACTGAACACAATATTCTAAATGCGGTCTCACCAACGTCTTATACAACTGCAACATGACCTCCCAACTTCTATACCCTATACTGTGACTGATGAAGGCCAATGTGCCAAAAGGCACAAGTCTTCTGTGAATTGTCTCCAGTGTGTAGGATGAAACAAGTGTCGGTGCGGACGTGGTGGACTGAAGGCTGTTTCCATGCTGTATCTCCAAACTAAACTAAAGTAAAACCAATTAACAAGCTCAGTAACCATATAACCATATAACCATATAAAAATTACAGCACGGAAACAGGCCAGTTTGGCCCTTCTAGTCCACGCCGACCATTCTCCCTGACCTAGTCCCATCTACCTGCTCTCAGACCATAACCCTCCAATCCCCTCCTATCCATATACCTATCTAATTTACTCTTAAATAATAAAATCGAGCCTGCCTCCACCACTTCCACCGGAAGCCCATTCCACACAGCCACCACCCTCTGAGTAAAGAAGTTACCCCTCATGTTACCCCTAAACTTTTGTCCCTTAATTCTGAAGTTATGTCCCCTTGTTTGAATCTTCCCCACTCTCAAAGGGAAAAGCCTACCCACGTCAACTCTGTCCGTCCCTCTTAAAATTTAAAAAACCTCTATCAAGTCCCCCCTTAACCTTCTGCACTCCAAAGAATAAAGACCCAACCTGTTCAATCTCTCTCTGTAGCTTAAGTGCTGAAACCCAGGCAACATTCTAGTAAATCTCCTCTGTACTCTCTCTATTTTGTTGACATCCTTCCTATAATTTGGTGACCAGAACTGCACACCATACTCCAGATTCGGCCTCACCAATGCCCTGTACAATTTTAACATTACGTCCCAACTTCTATATTCGTAAGATAGCAGATTACCTATTTTCTACCTATTTACCGCCTTTCCTTAGATGAATACCAAAGGTTTCTTCGTATCTCTTTCACTTCCAACCAATCCATCCTACCATTGGACACATGATTCATTCAATCATGGAAACAGGCCCTTTGCCCCGCCAAGTCCGCGCCGACCAGCGATCACCCCGTACACGAGCACTATCCTACGCTTTCGGGATATTTTACACTTTGCAAAAGCCAATTAACCTACAAGCGTTTTTGGAGTTTTTGAGGTGCGGGAGGAAACCGGAGCACCCGGAGAAATCCCACGCGGTCACAGGCGAACGTGCAAACTCTGTACAGGCAGCACCCGTACGATCCAGCAGGAACGAACTTGGGTCTCTGGCACAGTAGGGACCTGTCCCACTTAGGCGAGGTTTAAAGGGCCTGTCCCACTTAGGCGATTTTAAGGCGACTGCCGGTGACTAGGCTGTCGCCGACAGTTCGCCGGGGTGTCGCGGGCATGATCGTGAGGAGTCTTCCAAGAATCGTAGTGGATCTCGGCGCGTCACTAAGAAATCATCCAGAGTGAAATTTCTCGGCGACAGCTGGCTTGTCGCCAGGTATCGTTGCTTATTGCGGGCGCTGTCACATGCTGTCCCCAGGTTTGATAGTTTCTCTTAGATGCATTTAGAAGCACATAATATTAAAATAAGTAAAGTAATTTGAAGATACCATAAAATACTTGTGTTTAACCAATTTATTTACCATCAGGACATTTGACAGGTAGATTGCAGGCGACAGTTTGACGGTCAGGTAAGCGTGGGGATTTTCGCGATGTTTATGGCCATCAGCGATTACATTTAAAGTGGGCTCCCAACCCAGATATGCAACCCAGAAACCAGATATGCATCTCACGTACATTTTCAAAGAATGCCCACACTCCGCACAAAAATCCATTTAACCACTTTTGAAATTAATTTTCTTAATACAGCTATTAGTAAACTGGAAGTAAATCCAGTTTATGCCTTGTTACCGTGAAGCTTGGTTTTCAAGTAACCCGGTCAAGATGTTATATTTCAAAACTCTCAAGTACTTACCGACTTGTCAGTGATTTTAGCGAAAATTAGGACGCCGGAGAAGCATTGACAGCGTGGGAATTTCGCGATGTTTCCCAAACTGTATAATCTCGACCTGACTCGGCATTGTCATGGTCATTGTCGGTAAAAGAAAATTTTGGCGATCTGCTACAACTTTGACAGTCGCCGGCAGTCGCCTAAAAAATCGCCTAAGTGGGACAGGCCCTTAAGTTGACTGCTGGCAACTGTCACAGTCGTAGCAGTTCGCCAAAAAAACGGCAACTGGACCCCTCCCTACGACAATGTCTACGACAAGCTACAACAACCTACCACCTAGTCGACATCAAGCTACGGCAAGCTACTGACAACCGGCGACCCAATCGTCGCGACTTAGGACGTCCACCTACGACCGCACCTACGACAACCTATGACCACGCAGGCGACAACCTACAACAACCAAAATCAACCTACGTCCACCCGCGACAAGCTACGACCGTGTCGGCGACAACTGAAGACAATTCACGTCATTTTGGCCCCCGGTTTTGACGCCGGTACCTGTCGCCGGTTGACGTCGTTAGTCACCAATGGAATTCAACAAAGTCAGCACCGGCGACAACCTACGTCACCTGGCGACGACCTGGCGACAACCTACGACAGCGCCCATGTCAGGAGACGTTAAGCTACGATCATTGGCGTCAAACCAACAGACGGCGAAAATGTTTAATCATTTCAAAATCGAGCGGCGACCAGAAAAACGCTACGACTCTTTGGAGACGACTCACGACCGTACAGGCGACACCCCAGCAACCGTGTGGCGACAGACTAGTCGCCTGTGGTCGCCTAAATAATCGCCTAAGTGGGACAGGGGCTTAAGGCAGCAACTCTACCACTGCGCCTCCCTTCGACGCCCTCTTCTTCCGCAGTGCCCCAAAAATAAAGTTAGAGAGTTCATCATCGATTCAGAGGAACCCAGGACAATCGTGGCTCGGCAGTGGTATCGATGCCAGAAGGTGGATTGCTTTCGGGAGAAGCTGACTGGGAAACATGATCAATAGACAATAGACAATAGACAGAGAATTCCACAGATTTACAACTCTCTGACCATTCGGCCCTTCGAGCCAGCACTGACATTCAATGTGATCATGGCTGATCATTCTCAATCAGTACCCCGTTCCTGCCTTCTCCCCATACCCCCTGACTCCTCTACCTTTAAGAGCTCTATCTAGCTCCCTCTTGAAAGCATCCAGAGAATTGGCCTCCACTGCCTTCTGAGGCAGAGAATTCCACAGATTCACAACTCTCTGACTGAAAAAGTTTTTCCTGATCTACATTCTAAATGGCCTACCCCTTATTCTTAAACTGTGGCCCCTGGTTCTGGACTCCCCCAACATTGGGAACATGTTTCCTGCCTCTAACGTGTCCAACCCCTTAATAATCTTATACGTTTCGATAAGATCTCCTCTCATCCTTCTAAATTCCAGTGTATTCAAGCCTAGTCGCTCCAGTCTTTCAACATATGACAGTCCCGCCATTCCGGGAATTAACCTAGTAAACCTACGCTGCACGCCCTCAATAGCAAGAATATCCTTCCTCAAATTTGGAGACCAAAACTGCACACAGTACTCCAGGTGCATTTATTCATATTGTATTCTGGTGGTGGGTTCTGTTTGGTTTTATTACATTGTAAATATTGTTTTTAAATAATTGAATAAATGTTTTGATTGAAACAAAAATAATAATAAAAGTTAAAAAAATAAAGTAAGGAAGGGAAAGTTGTACAGCCGCAAATAAGAATGTTGGGGCGCAAATGAATGTCAGACATTTCTCTGGTTGAGTGGAAACAGATAAAGGTTGGAAAATGATCTCTCCAGTTTCCACCGGGCACTGATAATATTTGCCATATCTGCCATCTGTCTTCCCTTTCACCAATGATCCAGAACAAGGGGCCACAGTTTAAGAATAAGGGGTAGGCCATTTCGAAAGGAGATGAGGAAAAACCTTTTCAGTCAGAGAGTTGTGAATCTGTGGAATTCTCTGCCTCAGAAGGCAGTGGATGCCAATTCTCTGAATGCATTCAAGAGAGAGCTGGATAGAGCTCTTAAGGATAGCGGAGTCAGGGGGTATGGGGAGAAGGCAGGAACGGGGTACTGATTGAGAATGATCAGCCATGATCACATTGAAAGGCGGTGCTGGCTCGAAGGGCCGAATGGCCTACTCCTGCACCTATTGTCTATTGTCTATTGTCTATTGTCTATATTATAATCCCGATCCAGGATGCATCCAACCCCCCAGCGGTGCCCAGCGGTCCCGGAAATCCCCCAGGGTGCCCGTGGACAGCGCATAGTCCCTCTCCAACACCACCCGGGCGCGGGCGTAACCCCAGAACAAGGGTGGGCAGCCGGCTCTCGCAGAGCCCTCTTCCACCTGGCGTCTTGACCCGCGGATGGCCAGCTTGGCCAGGCCCAGGAGCAACCCAACCAGGACATCTTCGGGCCTACTCTCTCCCCATACGCACAGGGTGTCCTTACTTTATTTTGGGAGGTTGGGTGCCTGACAAACGCCATCCTGCTGGCACGTGTGGTGGAGTTGGCGTGTATTGCTTTACGTGGCTGTAATGCTTTAGAAACACAGACACATAGAAAATAGGTGCAGGAGTAGGCCATTCGGCCCTTCGAGACAGCACTGCCATTCGATGTGATCATGGCTGATCATCCACAATCGATACCCCCATAGCCACTTTTTCCCCATATCCCCTTGATTCCTTTAGCCCTAAGAGCTAAATCTAACTCTCTCTTGAAAACATCCAGTGAATTGGCCTCCATTGCCTTCTGTGGCAGAGAATTCCACAGATTCACAACTCTGCAGGTGAAAAAAGTTTTTTTTCATCTCAGTCCTAAATGCCCTTATTCTTAAACTGTGACCCCTGGTTCTGGACTCCCACAACATCGGGAACAATTCACCTGCATCTAGCCTGTCCAATCCCTTAAAAGTGTTATATGTTTCTACAAGATCCTCTCTCGTCCTTCTAAATTCCAGTGAGTACGAGACCAGTCGACCCATTCTTTCATCGTACGCCAGTCCCGCCATCCCGGGAATTGACCTGGTGAACCCATGCTGCACTCTCTCCCCCCCCCCCCCCAATAGCAAGAATGTCCTTCCTCAAATTAGCGTCACCCTTGACCCTGATGCTGTAGGGGTTTGCATCAGCTGGAAACAGCTGGGTTATTCCAGCCATGCTCAACCATCTGAAACTGCCATGAGTTTTGCAAAGCAGGGCAGGGGGAAGGGGAGGGGATATATCTGAAAGAAGGAAGCCGCATCCATGTAGCACCACACACAATCTCAGGAGAGGGGAGGAGGAGATTCGAGAACCAGAGGGAGGGCATTGGTTTAAGGTGAAGGGGGAATGTTGGCCTTCATAACAAGAGGAGTTGAGTATAGGAGCAAAGAGGTCCTTCTGCAGTTGTACAGGGCCCTAGTGAGACCGCACCTGGAGTACTGTGTGCAGTTTTGGTCTCCAAATTTGAGGAAGGACATTCTTGCCATTGAGGGCGTGCAGCGTAGGTTTACTAGGTTAATTCCCGGAATGGCGGGACTGTCATATGTTGAAAGACTGGAGCGGCTAGGCTTGTATACACTGGAATTTAGAAGGATGTGAGGGGATCTTATCGAAACGTATAAGATTATTAAGGGGTTGGACACATTAGAGGCAGAAAACATGTTCCCAATGTTGGGGGAGTCCAGAACCAGGGGCCACAGTTTAAGAATAAGGGGTAGGCCATTTAGAACGGAGGTGAGGAAAAACCTTTTCAGTCAGAGAGTTGTGAATCTGTGGAATTCCCTGCCTCAGAAGGCGGTGGAGGCCAGTTCCCTGAGTGCATTCAAGAGAGAGCTAGATAGAGCTCTTAAGGATAGCGGAGTCAGGGGGTATGGGGAGATGGCAGGAACGGGGTACTGATTGAAAATGATCAGCCATGATCACATTGAATTGCGGTGCTGGCTCGAAGGGCCGAATGGCCTCCTCCTGCACCTATTGTCTATTGTCTATTGTCTGTAAAATGTGAGTATGTGGATATACACATTCGGAACCTTTTTTTTCTCTCCTGTTACTATACCGTTTACAGTGTATTATGTTTACATATTCTGTTGTGCTGCTGCAAGTAAGAGTTCTATCTGGGACACGTGACAATAAAACACTCTTGACTCTTGACTCTCGACTCTTGAAACCAGTTGAAGACCAGGGAGATCTGCCGTTTATTTCAGAACAGAGACGTACAGCACAAGACAGCAAGAAATATTTGTACAAACACCAGCTATTGCAATGAACAGGATGAGTTACTAGTTCTGTATTCTTATGCCAGTCAGTCCTTGGCAGGCGCTGAATATTCCCTTTGTTTTGGAGAATGTGTTTTCATGTTCCTTGTGCAGTTACATATTTGAAAGTCAAAACACAGAACATTTTGACGTATGCTATGTGAATGTCTGAAGGAGGGTCTCGACCCGAAACGTCGCCCATTCCTTCTCTCCAGAGATTCTGCCTGTCCCGCTGAGTTACTCCAGCGTTTTGTGTCTATCTTCGGTTCATCTGCAGTTCCTTCCTACACATATGAATGTAAGCCTTCCTTTCTTTGGAAATCCCAGATGTATGAAGTACTTTTGAAGTGTAGTCACTGTCACAATGTAAGAACCGCAGTAGCTAATTGATATAGAGTAATTTCGCACGAATAACAATAGTGATTGGTTTGGTTTAGTTTAGAGATACAGCGCGGAAACAGGCCCTTCGGCCCACCGGGTCCACGCCGGCCAGTGATTCCTGCACATTAACGCTATCCTACACACACTAGGGACAATTTACATTTCTACCAAGTCAATTAACCTACAAACCTGTACGTCTTTGGAGTGTGGGAGGAAGCCGAAGTTTCGGAGAAAACCCACGTGGTCATGGGGAGAATGTACAAACTCTGTACAGACAGCACCCGTAGTCGGGATCGAACCCAGGTGTGTGGCACTGAAAGCGCTGTAAGGCAGCAACTCTACTGAGGTTTGACCGTGCCGCCCCTAATTGGATTGGATATATAAGAACAGAGACCAATACAACACAGGCCCTGTGGCCCACGTTACACATGCTGAACATGATGGCAAATTAAATTAATCTCTTCTCCTTGTTCGTGGTCCATATCCTTCCAATCCCTACATACCCATGTGTCTGTCTAAAATCCTCTTGATTGCCACTGTTAAATCTGCCTCCATCTCCAATCCTGGCAAAGCATTCTAGGCACCCAGCACTGTGTAAAAGAAACATGCCTCGCCTCTAAAACATCTCCTCGAAACTTTTGTCCCTCGTTGGCGACATGCTAGGGTTGCGACTTTCCAGCCCCGGAGACCATATTGACACTGACTACAGATGCCGTCTGTACGGAGTTTGTCAGAAGGTCATAAGGAACAGGAGTGAAATTAGGCCGTTCGGCCCATCAAGTCTACTCCGCCATTCAATCACGGCTGATCTATCTCTCCCTCCTAACCCCATTCTCCTGCCTTCTCCCCATAACCCCTGACACCTGTACTGAATAAATATATCCTGTACATTCTCCCTGTGACCACATGGGTTTTCTCCGGGTGCTCCGGTTTCTTCCCACACTCCAAAGATGTACAGGTTTGTTTGTTAATTGGCTTCGGTTAAACAATTGTTCCCTTGTATGTAGGATAGTGCTAGCATAGAAAACATAGAAAAACATGGCACAAAGCTGGGTGGCAGTGTGAGCAGTAGCAGGATGCTATGAGGCTGCAGGGTGACTTGGATAGGTTGGGTGAGTGGGCAGATGCATGGCAGATGCAGTTTAATGTGGATAAGTGTGAGGTTATCCACTTTGGTGGCAAGAACAGGAAGGCAGATTATTATCTGAATGGTGTCAGATTAGGAAACGGGGAGGTGCAACGAGACCTGGTCGTGCTTGTACATCAGTCACTGAAAGTAAGCATGCAGGTACAGCAGGCAGTGAAGAAAGCCAATGGCATGTTGGCCTTCATTGCGCGAGGATTTGAGTTTAGGAGCAAGGAGGTCCTACTGCAGTGGTACAGGGCCCTGGTGAGATTGCACCTGGAGTATTGTGTGCAATTTTGGTTTCATAATTTGAGGAAGGACATTATTGCTATTGAGGGAGTGCAGCAAAGGTTCACCAGGTTAATTTCCGGGATGGCGGGACGGACATATTATGAAAGAATAGGTCGACTGGGCTTGTATTCACTGGAATTTAGAAGGATGAGAGGGGATCTTGTAGAAACATATAAAATTCTTAAAGGATTGGCCAGGCCAGATGCAGGAATAATGTTCCCGGTGTTGGGGGAGTCCAAAACCAGTGGTTACAGTTTAAGAACAAGGGGTAGGCCATTTAGGACTGAGATGAGGAAAAACCTTTTCACCCAGAGAGTTGTGAATATGTGGAATTCTCTACCACTGAAGAAAGTGGAGGCCAATTCAGTGGATATTTCAAGTGTGAGTTAGATTTAGGTCTTAGGGCTAAAGGACTCAAGGGATATGGGGTAAAAGCACATACCGGGTACTGATTTTAGATGATCAGCTGGGATCATATTGAATGGCAGTGCTGGCTCGAAGGGCTGAATGGCATACTCCTGCACCAATTTTTCTATGTTCTACTTTTTCTCGTATATGGGTGATCGCTGGTTGGCACGGACTCGGTGGGCCAAAGGGCCTGTTTACACAATGTATCTCTAAAGTCTGAGGTAAAGAACCAGGGGCCACAGTTTAAGAATAAGGGGTAGGCCATTTAGAACGGAGATGAGGAAAAACTTTTTCACCCAGAGAGTTATAAATCTGTGGAATTCTCTGCCTCAGAAGGCAGTGGAGGCCAATTCTCTGAATGCTTTCAAGAGAGAGCTAGATAGAGCTCTTAAGGATAGCGGAGTCAGGGGGTATGGGGAGAAGGCAGGAACGGGGTACTGATTGTGAATGATCAGCCATGATCACATTGAATGGCGGTGCTGGCTCGAAGGGCCGAATGGCCTCCTGCTGCACCTATTGTCTATTGTCTAAAAGTGTGTCTGAAGAAGGGTCTCGACCCGAAACGTCACCCATTCCTTCTCTCCTGAGATGCTGCCTGACCTGCTGAGTTACTCCAGCATTTTGTGAATAAATACCTTCGATTTGTGCCAGCATCTGCAGTTATTTTCTTGCACAACATTGTCTAAAGTAAAGTCGTTTGTTAAGGGATAAAAGTCAACCAGAACACTGGGAAACATTGCACTTCTTTGAACAGCATCAAGGGGGCTGTCGCACAGATCCACGCGAGAGGTATCGGGCTTTTAGATTAATGTACCAGTGGGACAAAGTCGCACTGGAGGTTCAGCTTATATTTTCCATTGCAGTCTCTGCGTGAGGTTTGAATTCACAGCCTGCTTACTCCGAGATGTGGGTGATATCATCATGTCTTTCCCCTATAATCAGCTTCAAACTGTGAATTATACATCAAATGCTGTGGTGCAGGCCATTCTCTATTTCCTTCCCCCGCGGGCCAAAACACACGAAGAACCATAAGTCTGCCTCCGTCAGATCTAAATCACATAATTTGTAGTCTGAGAGATTATGTTCTAACTTGTTTGGTATGGAGAGAGATAAGGTTTATCTGTTATCTCGGCACGTCAGCTATCTCTGTATATCTGAGCATAATTGTTTTCAATCTGAAGACTCCAGAACAAGAAAAACATATTTCAAAAGGCTGCGATTTTATAAAAATCAATCACAGCAGAGCATGTTTTTATGGAAGCAGTTATGGCTCCATTTATCCTACACTTGATACCAAAGAACCTGTCATTCTGAACACTTCTAGACAATTTTCTTTACTGACCTCAATCCTGATCCCAGAATGATTCATGGTTACAGCTAGGATGCCTGGCGTTCAGTTTTCCCATTATTGTAATGGCTTCTCACCCAACCATGCAGTGGTAAAGTCTGCCTTTGCTGCGAGCAGGGCCTTAACTCCAGTTGACTACAAGTTCTTTAAGGTGACCTATTGTGAAACACAATACAACACAATACAATATATCTTTATTGTCATTGGACAGGGGTACAACGAGATTGGGAATGCCACTTCCATTCGATGCAATAAATTAATTGGCTAATCAACAGAAATTTAGACAACCCAGAGAAACAAAATCAGAAACAGTTAAAACAGTATAAAGTGCAAATAGGTCTGTGCCGGGTCGCTGAGCGACGCGACCATCCGAAGGGGACAGTTCATGGGGGGGGGGGGGGGGGGGAACTCAGCAGGACCGGTTCAGAGCAGCTATAGCTCTGGGGATGAAGCTGTTCCTAAAGGGCCTGTCCCACTTTAGGCGATTTTAAGGCAACTGCCGGTGACTAGGCTGTCGCCGACAGTTCGCCGGGGTGTCGCGGGCTTGATCGTGAGGAGTCTTCCAACAATCGTAGTGGATCTCAGCGCGTCCCTGAGAAATCATCCGGAGTGAAATTTCTCAGTGACAGCTGGCTTGTCGCCAGGTATCGTTGCTTATTGCGGGCGCTGTCGCATGCTGTCCCCAGGTTTGATAGGTTCTCTTAGATGCATTTAGAAGCACGTAATATTAAAATAAGAAAAGTCATTTCAAAATACCATAAAATGCTTGTGTTTAACCAATTTATTTACCGTCAGGACATTTGACAGGTAGATTGGAGGCGACAGTTTGACGGTCAGGTAAGCGTGGGAATTTTCGCGATGTTTATGGCCATCAGCCATTACATTTAAAGTGGGCTCCCAACCCAGATATGCAACCCAGAAACCAGATATGCATCTCCCTTATATTTTCAAAGAATGCCCACACACTTTTCACAAAAATCCACTTAACCACTTTTTAATATATTTTTTTTAATACAGCTATTAGTAAACAGGAAGTAAATCCAGTTTATGCCTTGTTACAGTGAAGCTTGGTTTTCAAGTAACCCGGGCAAGATGTTATAGTTCAAAACTCTCAAGTACTTACCGACTTGTCAGTGATTTCAGCGAAAATTTAGGACGCCGGAGAAGCATTGACAACGTGGGAATTTTGCGATGTTTCCGAAGACGGTGTAATCTCGACCTGACTCGGCATTGTCGTGGTCATTGTCATCGGGTAAAAGAAAAGTTTGGCGATCTGCTACGATTTTGATAGTCGCCGGCAGTCGCCATAAAATCGCCTAAAGTGGGACAGGCCCTTAAGTCTGGAGGTGCGGGCGTAGAAGGCCATGTAACGACTTCCGAATGGTAGAAGTTCGAACATATTATTGCAAGGGTGTGAGGAGTCTTTGTGGATGCTGGTGGCTTTCCTGAGGCATCGTGTATTGTAGATGCCCTCCAAGGCTGGAAGCTGCACCCCGATAATCTTCTGAGCTCTGTAGACTACCCGCTGAAGAGCTCTCCTCTCCACCTCCGTGCAGCTGAGGTACCACACAGGGATGCCATGCGTTAGAATGCTCTCTATGGTGCAGCGGTAGAAGGTCGTCAGCAGCTGTTGGGGTAGACCAGACTTTTTCAGTGTTCTTAGGTAGAACAGTCGTTGCTGTGCCTTCTTGACCAGCGCAGCAGTGTTAGTGGACCATGTGAGATCCTCCGAAATGTGAGTGCCCAGAAACTTGAAGCTGGACACTCTCTCCACACTGTCCCCGTTGATAAAGATCGGAGTATATTCCCCATTATGTGACCTCCTGACGTTGATGATCAGCTCCTTGGTCTTGGTGGTATTTAGGGACAGGTTGTTATCAGAGCACCAGTCCGCCAGGTTCTGCACCTCCGCTCTGTAGTGTGTTTCATCACCGTTGGTGATCAGCCCGATCACCGTTGTGTCGTCTGCAAACTTGACAATGGTGTTGGTGGCGAATGCAGGAACACAGTCGTGTGTGAAGAGGGAGTAGAGCATCGGGCTCAGAACACAGCCCTGTGGTGTGATAGTGGAGGACAGTGGAGTGATAGTGGAGGACAGGTGCGGGCCCATTCTCACTGCCTGCGGTCGCTCCAGCAGGAAGTCCAGGATCCAGTTGCATTACAGTCTGAAGAAGGGTCTCGACCCGAAACGTCACCCATTCCTTCTCTCCCAAGATGCTGCCTGACCTGCTGAGTTACTCCAGCATTTTGTGAATAAATCCAGTTGCATAACGACGAGCTGAGGCCTAGCTGGTGGAGTTTGGTGATGAGCTTGGTGGGGATGACCGTGTTGAAGACAGAGCTATAGTCAATGAATAGCATCCTCACGTACGTGCCCTGTCTCTCCAGGTGAGTCAGGACAGTGTGAAGAGCCAGAGAGATGGCGTCCTCTGTGGATCTATTTGCCCTGTATGCAAATTGATGTGGGTCCAGTGAGGCAGGGATGCTGGATTTGATGTGTGAGAGGACCAGCCTTTTAAAGCACTTCATGATTATTGGTGTTAGGGCAACCAGACGGTAGTCATTCAGGTTGGTGATCTTTGCTTTTTTCGGCACCGGAACTATGAGAGCCGACTTCAGGCACTTGGGGACCGTAGCCAGAGATAGTGACAGGTTAAAGATCCTGGTGAATACCTCAGCCAGCTGTTCAGCACAGTCCTTCAGTACCCTTCCTTGAACTCCATCCGGGCCTGCAGCCTTGCGTGGATTGACCCTTCGCAGAGTGCGTTGTACTTCCTGTGTGCTCAATTGCAAGACCTGTCCCTCCGCCTCGGCTGGGGTTCTTTCACTCAAGGTGGTTTTGCCAGTTTCAAAGCGGGCAAAGAAGGTGTTAAGCTCGTTGGCCAGTGTGACATCACTGTGGGGGCAGACAGGGCTGCTCTTGTAGCCAATGATGTCCCTGACACCCTGCCACATGCTTCTGGTGTCCGTGGTGTTGAAGTGGTCTTCCACCCGTTGCCTGTGGGTGTCTTTGGCCCTTTTAATACCTTTGTTCAGGTTTGACCTGGCAACACTGTATGCTGAAGTGTCACCAGATTTAAAGGCATTGTTGCGTGCCCTCAACAGATTCTGTACCTCCTTGTTCATCCTTGGTTTCCGGTTTGGGAACATCTTTGTTTCCTTGTCCTCCGTGACATTCTCCACACAGCAGTTGATGTAGGAGAGCACAGTGGATGTGTATTCCTCCAAGTCTACCTCTGAACCGCAGTTGGCCTGTTGTGCAAACAGGTCCCAGTCGGTGCGATCAAAACAGTCCTGGAGTTGTAGGGGGGCATCCTCGGGCCAGATTTTGACCGTCTTTATTGCAGGTTTGGTCTTGCGGATGAGGGGTTTGTATGCGGGCAGTAGAAACAGTGAGAGGTGATCGGATTGTCCCAGGGGTGGGCAGGGGAGAGATCTGTATGCGTCCTTTACGTTGGTGTACACTTTATCCAGCGTGTTTGAGTCCCTGGACCAGAGGCCACAGCCTCAGAATAAAAGGACGTACCTTTAGAAAGGAGATGAGGAGGAATTTCTAGAGTCAGAGGGTGGTGAATTTGAGGAACGCATTGCCACAGACGGCTGTGGAGGTCAAGTCATCGGTCTGAAGAAGGGTCTCGACCCGAAATGTCACCCATTCCTTCTCTCCTGAGATGCTGCCTGACCTGCTGAGTTACTCCAGCATTTTGTGTCTGCCTTCAATTTGAACCAGCATCGGCAGTTATTTTCCCACACATCAAGTCATTGGGTATTTTTAAAGCAGGGATCGACAGGTTAGTGATCAGTAAGGGTTTCGCAAAGGTTGTGGGGAGAAGGCGGGAGAATGGGGTTGAAAGGGAAGGAGAGATCAGGCAAGATTGAATGGTGCAGTAAACTCGATGGGCCGAATGGCCTAATTCCGCTCCGATTATTTATGACTTATGAGATAGCTTCAAGGTGAGGTGGGGGGGTGGGGGGGGTGAGGTTTAAAAGAGAAGTATGGAACAACCTTTGCTCCACAGAGACTCTTGGGTGCCAGAAACATGCTGACTGGGGTGGTGGTAGAAGCAGATTGCAGATTGGTGTATTTATGCTTTAAATGTTGCTATTGTCTGGACATGCTTGGGGATGCAGGGATAGGGTTCACATGTAGGCAGATGAGGTTAGTTTACCTTGGCATTATGTTAAGCACAGATATTTGGGGTTGAAGGGCCAGCTCCCGTGCTGTACTAGTCAATGTTCTATGTGTTGTGTGAAGACGACCTTCATTTACCTTCATCAGCCCGTCCCTTTGCCCTGTCCAATTTAGGTTAGTTTAGAGATACAGCGCGGGAAACAAGCCCACTGGGTCCGCGCCGCCCAGCGATCCCCGCACACTAGCACTACCCAATACCCACCAGGGGCATTTTTTACATTTACACCAAGCCAATTAACCTACAAACCTGCACGTCTTTGGAGTGTGGGAGGAAACCCACGCAGGTCACGGGGAGAACGTACAAACTCCGTACAGGCAGCACCCGTAGTCGGGATCGAACCCAGTTCTCCGGCGCTGCATTCGCTGTAAGGCAGCAACCCTACCGCTGTGCCACCGTGCCGCCCAGTCTTTTCCTTACTTCCATCTCTCCAACATCCTTGATCAAATGGGAAAGAAAGGAGCGAAGAGTTAAATTACGTGCCACCATTTGTAGGAAGCTGGTTTAAGTTCCACATCAAACACCAAGATGCCTTTGGAGACGGCAGGGAGTGCAGGTGCTGGAACCCTGAGTGAAACACAAAGTGCTGGAGGAACTCAGTGGGTCAGGCAGCATCTCCGGAGGGAATGGACAATCAACATTACAAAAGGTCACCTGTCCGTTCCTTCAGAGATGCCACCTGCCCCCCCGAGTTCCTCCAGCACCTTGTCATTCAATGAAGATGTCCTTCCCTGCTGGTGTAGGAAGGAACTGCAGAAGAATAGGTGACGTTTCGGGTCGAGACGTCCCGACCCGAGTAGGGTCTCGACCCAAATCGTCACCTATTCCTTTTCTCCAGAGATGCTGCCTGACCCGCTGAGTTCAAGCTTGTATACACTGGAATTTAGAAGGATGAGAGGAGATCTTATCGAAATGTATAAGATTATTAAGGGGTTGGACACGTTAGAGGCAGGAAACATGTTCCCAATGTTGGGGGAGTCCAGAACAAGGGGCCACAGTTTAAGAATAAGGGGTAGGCCATTTAGAACTGAGATGAGGAAAAACTTTTTCAGTCAGAGAGTTGTGAATCTGTGGAATTCTCTGCCTCAGAAGGTAGTGGAGGCCAATTCTCTGAATGCATTCAAGAGAGAGCTAGATAGAGCTCTTAAGGATAGCGGAGTCAGGGGGTATGGGGAGAAGGCAGGAACGGGGTACTGATTGAGAATGATCAGCCATGATCACATTGAATGGCGGTGCTGGCTCGAAGGGCTGAATGGCCTCCTCCTGCACCTATTGTCTATTGAGTTACTGAAGTATTTTGGTCTGCCTTTGTCTGCTTGGCAGTTCTCCTGTGTAAACATTATTCTCAGCAGTTTAAGGGACAGCTTTATGAATTACAGCCTTGGCAGTGTTGACTATCGGTGAAATACACTGGTGCACTTTGACCTAATGAATAAAGTTTTACCTCCCTCACCTGAAACGCCTAAGATGCAGGATAACATAGAAACATAGAAACATAGAAACATAGAAAATAGGTGCAGGAGTAGGCCATTCGGCCCTTCGAGCCTGCACCGCCATTCAATATGATCATGGCTGATCATCCAACTCAGTATCCCGTACCTGCCTTCTCTCCACACCCCCTGATCCCTTTAGCCACAAGGGCCACATCTAACTCCCTCTTAAATATAGCCAATGAACTGTCCTCAAATACCTTCTGTGGCAGAGAATTCCACAGATTCACCACTCTCTGTGTGAAAAAAAACTTTCTCATCTCGGTCCTAAAAGACTTCCCTCTTATCCTTAAACTGTGACCCCTTGTTCTGGACTTCCCCATCATCGGGAACAATCTTCCTGCATCTAGCCTGTCCAACCCCTTAAGAATTTTGTAAGTTTCTATAAAATCCCCCCTCAATCTTCTAAATTCCAGCGAGTACAAGCCGAGTCTATCCAGTCTTTCATATGAAAGTCCTGCCATCCCAGGGATCAATCTGGTGAACCTTCTCTGTACTCCCTCTATGGCAAGAATGTCTTTCCTCAGATTAGGAGACCAAAACTGTACGCAATACTCCAGGTGCGGTCTCACCAATGCCCTGTACAACAACTGCAGTGTCACACAGTTCATGCAAGTGCTCAGAACTAAACCGACCTCCATTTTCATCAGCTCAAGCATTTACAGAGAGCACGATTTTAATTTAGAATTTTCAATGCAGGCAAGGCCAAACTAATTTGTACAACACACCATGTCTGCGGAGATGGTCTGCCTCACATTGCTCTGCGTTAGTGAGTGAAGTTGTTCAATGTGGTTTGACACTGATAGTCACCAGATGATAGCAAGAAGCGTTTGACCCAGCAACGCCTCTTGGCATGAATAAATGAGTAAAGCGGAATGCCAAGAACAAAATAATTTAATGTCACATCTTGCACCTTGGGAAACATCGTTTTACAATACAAAGTGCTGGAGGAACTTAGTGGGTCTGCACCAAGGGAGGGAATAGACAGGGGGATACTTCTTGTCAGAACACTTTTTTTCGACTCACGCAAGTTCGCAAGTTCATGTTATCGGAGTAGAATTAGGCCATTCGGCCCATCTCTGCCTCCCTAATCCCATTCTCCTGCCTGTGTAGGAAAATAACTGCAGATGCTGGTACAAATCAAAGGTGTCACTAAATGCTGGAGTAACTCAGCAGGTCAGGCAGCATCTAGGAGAGAGGGAATGGGTGACGTTTCGGGTCGAGACCCACCTTCAGACTGGAAGGCCAGCTCTGTCCTGGGTTGCCCCCTCGACTCAGTGCAGGCGGCGGGAGAGAGGAGGATGATGGCAAAGCTAACATCGCTCCTGGACAACGACTCCCACCCCATGCAGGCCACTGTCACTGCACTGAGTAGCTCCTTCAGTGACAGACTCCTTCACCCCAAGTGCGTGAAGGAGAGATATAGGAGGTCCTTCCTTCCCGCTGCTGTGAGTCTGCACAACCAGCACTGCTCCCAGCAGACCAGTCAACAATAACAGCTAAGAACACACGGAATACTGATGACAATTTATGTATCTTTTATTTATTGATAATGAATGATCTCTTGATCTCTTGCTATCCACTTTGCTGCTGTAACACTGTCAATTTCCCCGGTGTGGGACGATCAAATCTATTCCGCCATTCAATCATGGCTGATCCATCTGTCCCTCCTAACCCCATTCTCCTGCCTTCTCCCCGTAACCTCTGACACCTGCACTAATCAAGAATCTATCTATCTCTGCCTCAAAAATATCCACCGACATGGCCTCCACAGCCTTCGTACAAACGTGCAAACACCGTACAGACAACACCCATAATCGGGATCGATCCTGGATCTCTGGCGCTGTAAGGCAGCAACTCTACCGCTGCGCCACCGCGCCGCTCTGTAAACGGACTTGATGAAGGGTCAAGGAAAGGTGATCAGAGGTGGAATAAGGGGTAGGACATTTAGAACGGAGATGAGGAAGAACTTTTTCAGTCAGAGAGTGGTGAAGGTGTGGAATTCTCTGCCTCAGAAGGCAGTGGAGGCCAGTTCGTTGGATGCTTTCAAGAGAGAGCTGGATAGAGCTCTTAAGGATAGCGGAGTGAGGGGGTATGGGGAGAAGGCAGGAACGGGGTACTGATTGAGAGTGATCAGCCATGATCGCATTGAATGGCGGTGCTGGCTCGAAGGGCTGAATGGCCTACTCCTGCACCTATTGTCTATTGTCTATTGGATGGGGTGTGGAGAAGGATGGGGTCAATGTGGTGGAAGATCCAAGCCTGAAGGTTAGGAAAGGGAGAATACTCAAGACTTTTCTTTTGTTTAGTCTAGTTTATTATTGTCACGTGAACCAAGGTACAGTGAAAAGCTGGTGGTTGCGGGCTCTCCAGTCATTGAAAGGACTAGGCATGAATACAATCAAGCCTTTCGCAGAGTACAGATAAAGGAAAAAGGCTACAACAGTTGGTGCAAATGCTGGGGTTCACATGGCTATTTGGTGTTCAGTTCACAGATCAAACTCTGTCTAAACAGAGGCACTTCTACTTACGTATTTGGGTCCCGAAACAGGCACAGAAAAGACAAAAGGAGGAAATGGAAGTTAAATTAAGCGCTGGCTCGAAGGGGAAAATGGCCTCCTCCTGCACCTATTTTCTAAACATAATGGAAATTAAACGACAGGTTAATTCTTCACCCCAGGAAATACTGGCCCCCAATATCTCATTAAAGATTTTAATCTTTTATCTGATGACACCCATGGTATTTTAAATTGAAAGTTGCCATTTAGTTCCAGGCAAAATTATTCCTAACTCTGAAAATGTGTTCAAATTGCCTGCAATGATCGGTAGTCCTGATGACTCCTATAATAATTGGCTGCAATGTTTATTTTGTTTTTTTTTTTTTTTTTTTTGTTTTTTTTTTTTAAATAAAATTTTATTGGGGATAGGTACATAACCTGTTTACATCTTTACAGTCATACATTTTTGAATTGATAATATTGTCAATTATTATTATATACCTTTTACCCCTTTTTTTTAAATTTATTTTATATAAACTAAATAAAGCTAACGAAGTAGATGAAGTGAAGAAAGAAAAGAGAGAGAAGAAAACTAAAAACAAAAACCAATTTAAAAGAAAAAATAACTAAAAACAAAAAAAAAAAAAAAAAAATAAGGAAAAAATTAGTTAAAGAAGAATGGAAAAATTTATTAAAATAACAAAAACTTCATTCGAGATATATTCGTACATTCCAAAGTATAGCATTTCATTCATTCTTTAGTCCGAGTGCTAGTCAGGTTCCTGTGCTGAACTATTCTGACCCTTTAAGTAATCAATAAAAGGAGACCATGTTTCAATGAATAATTCCTGTTTGTCCAACAGGGAAAATCTGATTCTTTCCACGTTTAAGGTCTCCGTCATTTCTATAATCCACATTTTAATTGTGGGGGCCGTAGGGCCTTTCCAAAATTTTAGAATTAATTTTTTTCCTGTTATTAAACTATAATCAATAAAGTTTTTTTGTGTTGTTCTGAATGTTTTATTTAATTCTAATTCTAATATTCCGAGTATAATTAATTTTGGATCTGGGTCCAATTGTGTGCTGGTTATTTTAGATATTATACTAAAAATATTTACCCAAAATTTTTTAATTTTTATACAGTTTGCAAACATATGAGATAATGTAGCTTCTAAATGTTGACATTTATCACATTTAGGTGAAATATGTTGGAAAATTTTATGTAGTTTTGTTTTGGAATAATGTAACCTATGTAATACTTTAAATTGTATTAGAGAATGTCTGGCGTTTAGTGAACACTGATCTATATGTTGCAAACTTTCTTCCCAAGTATCTTTCGTTATTACTTGATTTAATTCTTTTTCCCATTTTTGTCTATATAAATCCGTAGAAGGCATGTCACTGTCTAATAAAATATTATATATATAAGATATTAATTTTTCTGTATTAGGATGTTTGTTCCAACATTCGTCAAGAATTTCTGAATTTCTAATTTGAAAATTTTGGGAGTTCGACTTTACGTAATCTCTAAGTTGAAGATATCTGAAATAATCATTTCCACGAAGACCATAAATCTGTTGCAACTCCTGAAATGTCAGAAAGGTGCCTTCCTTATAAAGTTGTCCCATATTTTTAATTCCATAATTCTTCCACTGTGTAAAACCCCGGTCTAACCATGAAGGCTTAAACAAAGGATTATTCACAATTGGAAGAAAAAGCGATAAATTATCTAGTTTTAATGTCTTTTTTAATTGTTTCCAAATTCGTATAGCACTAAATATTATAGGGTTTTCCCTATAAATTTTTTTGTTTAATTTAGACGTGGCAAATAATATCGAACCAATATCAAAAGGCAAACAATCTTCCAATGTTTATTTTGGATTTACAATGCAATTTTAAGCAGACAAATAGCTTTTTTATGATAACCATTTGCAAAATAGCAGAATTAAATACAGATTACATTAGCACTTAGGTCATGTCATTGACTTATCAATATGTAAATACCAAATCAAACTGGTGTAGGAAGGAACTACAGATGCAGGTTTGAACCGAAGATCGACACAAAAAGCTGGAGTAACTCAGCGGGTCAGGCAGCATCTCTGGAGAGAAGGAATGGGTGACGTTTCGGGTCGAGACCCTTCTTCAGACTGAAGAAGGGTCTCGACCCGAAACGTCACCCATTCCTTCTCTCCCGAGATGCTGCCTGACCTGCTGAGTTACTCCAGCATTTTGTGAATAAATCGATTTGTACCAGCATCTGCAGTTATTTTCTTATACTCCAGCATTTTGATGTGCTGGAGTAACTCTGTGGAGATAGATTTGGTTTATCTCCAAATTAAACTTGCCAGGTTTCAATGACAAACTATTTTAAAGATAATTAAGTTTAGAAACATAGAAACATAGAAACATAGACAATAGGTGCAGGAGGAGGCCATTCGGCTCTTCGAGCCAGCACCGCCATTCATTGTGATCATGGCTGATCATCCCCAGTCAATAACCCGTGCCTGCCTTCTCCCCATATCCCTTGATCCCACTAGCCCCTAGAGCTCTATCTAACTTTCTCTTAAATCCATCCAGTGATTTGGCCTCCACTGCCCTCTGTGGCAGGGAATTCCAGCACGATTCTCTCAGCAGGATAAATTGACTTTGATCATGGTTCGATTTGTATTAACCCATTAATCAGCCATCAAAAGACTCGTGCCACTAAACAAAGGGGAGCAATTGAGTCCAGATTGTGTGGGTGCAATAATCAGGTATGTTAAGTAGGGCCATGATTAAACCATTGTAACACCATCCTTTCATCAAATAAACTATGTCCCAAGCAATGAAACAAATCTGTGTGCTGTGTGGGAGGATTATTGCTGCTTGAGGGGCAGTTGGATTCATAATACTTTGGGAATTATAGTCACAAAATGCAGGAGTAACTCAGCGGGTCAGGCAACATCTCTGGATAAACCATACAGGCGGCACGGTGGCGCAGCAGTAGAGTTACTGCCTTACAGCGCCAGAGACCCGGGTTCGAGCCTGACTATGGGTGCTGTCTGTACGGAGTTTGTACGTTCTCCCTGTGACCGTGTGGGTTCTCTCCAGGTGCTCTGGTTTCCTCCCACACTCCAAAGACGTGCAGGTTTGTAGGTTAAATTGGCTTCAGTAAAATAACATTGTAAATTGTCCCTAGTGTGTGTAGGATAGTGTTAGTGTGCGGGAATCGCTGGTCGGCGCGGACCCGGTGGGCCGATGGGTCTGTTTCCGTGCTGTATCTCAAAAACTTTTGTAAAAAACTGAAAAGAATAGGTGACATTTCAGGCTGGACAAATCTGAAGAGGGGTTCTGACCCGAAACGTCGCCTATTCAATAGACAATAGGCAATAGACAATAGACAATAAGTGCAGGAGTAGGCCATTCGGCCCTTCAAGCCAGCACCGCCTTTCACCGTGACCATGGCTGATCATGCACAATCAGTACCCCGTTCCTGCCTTCTCCCCATACCCCCTGACTCCGCTATCATCAAGAGCTCTATCTAGCTCTCTCTTGAATGCATTCATTGCCTTCTGAGGCAGAGAATTCCACAGATTCACAACTCTCTGACTGAAAAAGTTTTTCCTCATCTCAGTTCTAAATGGCCTACCCCTTATTCTTAAACTGTGGCCCCTTGTTCTGGACTCCCCCAACATTGGGAAAATGTTTCCTGCCTCTAACGTGTCCAACCCCTTAATAATCTTATACGTTTCGATAAGATCTCCTCTCATCCTTCTAAATTCCAGTCTATACAAGCCTAGTCGCTCCAGTCTTTCAACATATGACAGTCACGCCATTCCGGGAATTAACTTAGTAAACCTACGTTGCACCTAGCTCTTGGCTTGGCTAATTGGCTAATTATCCCTAAGTGCGCATAGTGTTAATGTGAGCTGATCGCTGGTCGGCGCGGTTTCGGCGGCCGAAGGGCTTGTTTCTACGCTGTATCTCTAAACTAAACTAAATTAAACTATGATTCCTGTGGCTGAATGCCAACATATTTCCGTTCTGTCCCACTCGGGGAGTTTCGGTTAATACTCCTCAGTACCACGAGCCACTTTCCCCTCGTACCACAGCCTCTCCTGTGGGTGATGCACAATGATAAACATTATTAGTGCATTAGACATGCTTATGTTCAATTACTGTGAGGTTGCATGTGTTTTCAATTCACTTTGACATCATAATCACAATAATAATCTTGTACCACATTCTATATTACTTTGGAAACCATTTGGATCTGTATGGAAACTTTTTCCAACTCTAAATGAAATGCAAAAATGTTACCTAACAATATTAAATTTAGGCATATTCAATATCATGATTAAGTGGAGGTAAAAATCAATCCTTTTTTTTAATGGGCCCATTGATTCCCACAATGTCTTAGGCGAAATTTGATCTTAACTTCCATTAATCAAGTGTTTTAGTCTCAAGGCTGCTCAAGTTAATTCTCAATAAGTAACTCTAAGAAGCATACCACTAATTATAATTAAATACGGAGCATAGAATAGTACAGCATGGGAACAGGACCTTCAGCCCAAAATATCCATGCTGAACATGATGCCAAGATAAACAGATCTCCACTGCCTGTACATGAAACAGTGGCATCAATCAGTGTGCCATGCATGTTTAGGAAGGTGCTGGTTTAAACCGAAGATACACACAAAAAAGCTGGAGTAACTCAGTGGGCCAGGCAGCATTCCTGGATGGAAGGAATGGTTGACGTGTCGGGTCGAGACCCTTCTTCAGACTGGAGAAGAGACTCGACCCGAAATGTCACCGATTCCTTCTATCCAGAGAGGCTGCCTGTCCCGCTGAGTTACTCCAGCTTTTTGTGCCTATCTGCAACGCATGTTTGCCATAACTGCACGTTTGACATGAAGAAACAGTATTGATCCTGACCAGAAAACAGCAAGATAAGTTCTTCAGGAAGATAGGTTCACCAAGTTAATTCGTGGGATGGGCAGGACTGTCGTATGACAAAAGAATGGGTCGACTGGGCTCATATTCACTAGAATTTAGAAGGATGAGAGGGGATCTTATAGAAACATATACAAATTCTTAAGGGATTGGACAGGCTAGATGCAGGAAACATGTTCCCCGATGTTGGGGGAGTCCAGAACGAAGGGTTACAGTTTCAGAATAAGGATGAGGCCATTTAGGACTGAGATGAGGAAAAACTTTTTCACCCAGAGAGTTATGCATCTGTGGAATTCTCTGCCACACAAGGAAGTGGAGGCCAATTCACTGGATGTTTTCAAGAGAGAGTTCGATATAGCTTTTAGGACTAAGGGAATCAAGGGACATGGGGAGAAGGCAAGAACAGGGTACTGATTTGGGATGATCATCCATGATCATATTGAATGGCGGTGCTGGCTCGAAGGGCCGAATGGCCTACTCCTGCACTTATTTTCTATGGTTCTACAAAGGCCTGACACTTAAATGCATTTGCCCCTGCCCGCACTGGTGCAAAACCGTCCATTGAATCTTAGATTTTTTTTTTAGATTTAGAGATACAGCGCGGAAACAGGCCCTTCGGCCCACCGAGTCCGCACCCGCGCCCAGCGATCCCCGCACACTAACACTATCCTACACCCACTAGGGACAATTTTTACATTTACCCAGTCAATTAACCTACATACCTGTACGTCTTTGGAGCGTGGGAGGAAACCGAAGATCTCGGAGAAAACCCACGCAGGTCACGGGGAGAACGTACAAACTCCGTACGGACGGCGCCCGCAGTCAAGATCGAACCTGAGTCTCCGGCGCTGCATTCGATGTAAGGCAGCAACTCTACCGCTGCGCCACCGTGCCGCCCTTCTTTTGTCGACTTGCTTCAATTTTTGGTGAGGCAAGTGGGAGAACAGAAGGGAGCAGAACAGGACGGCCAAGAGAAGGGACCACCAAACATTCCCCCCTAACGTTGATATCCACAGCAATAAACATGATCATTTATTGAGACATGGACAGCACCCTCTGCCATTCTGCTGTTGCTGGCTCGAGCATCCCAGGTGTTGGAGGGGACGTCCACTAGGATAACTAGGATTGCATGGAGGCACAGCGATATAGTTGCTGCCTTACAGCGCCAGCGACCCAGGTTCGATCCTGACCATTGCTGCTGTCTGTACGGAGTTTGCGCGTTCTTCCTCGTGGGTTTTCTCCGGGTGCTCCGGTTTCCTCCCACATTCCAAAGACGTAACAGGTTTGTAGGTTAATTGGCTTGGGTGAAATTGTAAAATTGTCCCGAGTGTGTGTAGGACAGTATTAGTGTGCGGGGATCGCTGGTCGGTGTGGACTCGTCGGGCCGAAGGGCCTGTTTCCGCGCTGTATCTCTAAACTAAACTGAATACCTGCTTTATTAGCTTCCATCATAATTATGTGTAAAGACTCACGCTTTATGCATAAGGCTTGATGTTAAATGAGGTTACTTCAATAACTGTGGTGGACGCTTAGGATTCATAACACATCATCTGATCAAGAACATCAGTATCCAGTGGCCTCCGGCAAAACTGGCAAGGTTCCCACATGCAAAACCACTTTGGCATGTGTGTCCACATGCTCTATTATTTCCACTCTGAACTGTCTTCAGTCCTTGTCGGGTGAACCCAGTGGGTTGAATGCACCCATTGTGTGCAGACGGGGTTTACCAGAATGCTGCCTGGATTAGAGGATATTATCTATAACGAGAGGTCATAATGTCATAAGGAATAAGAGTAGAATTAGTCCATTCGGCCCATCAAGTCTACTCCGCCATTCAATCATGGCTATCTATCACTCCCTCCTAACCCCATTCTCCTGCCTTCTCCCCATTACCTCTGACTCCCCAAACTAATCAAGAATCTATCTATCTCTGCTTTAAAAATATCCACTAAATTGGCCTCCACTGCCTTCTGCAGCAGAGAATTCCACAGATTCACAACTCTCTGACTGAAAAAGTTTTTCCTCATCTCCGTTCTAAATGGCCTACCCCTTATTCTTAAACTGTGGCCCCTTGTTCTGGATAATTCAAGGCCAAAGAAAAGTCAAGAGTCAAGAGTGTTTTATTGTCATATGTCCCAGAAAGAACAATGAAATGAGTTGTGAATCTGTGGAATTCTCTGCCTCAGAAGGCAGTGGAGGCCAATTCTCTGAATGCGTTCAAGAGAGAGCTAGATAGAGCTCTTAAGGATAGTGGAGTCAGGGGGTATGGGGAGAAGGCAGGAACGGGGTACTGATTGAGAATGATCAGCCATGATCATATTGAATGGCGGTGCTGGCTCAAAGGGCCGAATGGCCTCCTCCTGCACCTATTGTCTATTGGCTATTGTCTATTGTCTAAATAATAATAATAATAATAATAATAATAATAATAATAATAATAATAATAATAATAATAATAATAATAATAATAATAATAATAATAATAATAATAATAATAATAATAATAATAATAATAATAATAATAATAATAATAATAATAATAATAATAATAATAATAATAATAGTCTATTGTAGTTCAGAGCTTATTTAAGGCTGTAGTGTTTAATAGTCTGATGGCTGTAGGGAAGAAGGTGTTCCTGAACCTGGACAATAGACAATAGACAATAGACAATAGACAATAGACAATAGACAATAGACAATAGGTGCAGGAGGAGGCCATTTGGCCCTTCGAGCCAGCACCGCCATTCAATGTGATCATGGCTGATCATCCTCAATCAGTACCCCGTTCCTGCCTTCTCCCCATACCCCCTGACTCCGCTATCCTTAAGAGCTCTATCCAGCTCTCTCTTGAACGCATTCAGAGAATTGGCCTCCACTGCCTTCTGAGGCAGAGAATTCCACAGATTCACAACTCTCTGACTGAAAAAGTTTTTCCTCATCTCAGTTCTAAATGGCCTACCCATTATTCTTAAACTGTGGCCCCTTGTTCTGGTCTCCCCCAACATTGGGAACATGTTCCTGCCTCTAACGTGGACGTTACAGTTTTCAGGCTCCTGTACCTTCTTCCCGATGCCAGTGGTGAAATGAGTGTGTGGCAGATACATAAATCCATGCACCATTTACCATCATTTCCAATCAGACACAGCTTGCAGTGAACGAACCATTTATTGAGGTGCCTGGATAAAATTCCTAACATTGCTTGCGATACCATGTTGAGCTTTACTCCAGGAATGAGTAGGTGAACCTATGATGAGCGTTTGTCGGCTTGTACTCGCTAGAGTTTAAAAGAATGAGGTGGGGGACCTCATTCAAACATACGGAGGCTTGGATAGAGTGGATGTGGAGGGGATGTTTCCCACCAGTGGGAGGGTCCAGGACTAGAGGTGATAGCCTCAGAATTAAAGGACGATCTTTTAGGAAGGAGATGAGGAGAAATTATTACTTTAGTCAGAGGGTGGTGAATCTGTGGAATTCTTTGCCACAGAAGGCTGTGGAGGCCAAGTCAGTGGATATTTTTAAGGCAGAGATAGACAGGCTCTTGATTAGTACGGGTGTCAGTGGTTATGGGGAGAAGGCAGGAGAATGGGGTTAGGAGGGAGAGATAGAACAGCCACAATTGAATGGTAGAGTAGACTTGATGGGCCGAATGGCCTAATTCTACTCCTATCACTTATGATCTTATGACTTCATGACCTTACTCAGGTGTTGGAAGAATCCTCAAGAGCACTACCTGCTAAGTCTCAGGACCTCGTGGATGGGAGAAGTGTATGCCAGAAAGGCCTTCAGGTTGACATGTGTAGAGGTGGAACTGCAGATGCTGGTATGTACCGAAGGTAGACACAAAGTGCTGGAGTAACTCAGCGGGTCAGGCAGCATCTCAGGATGGGTGACGTTAATTTTGAGTAGCTTGAGAAAGGAGATGAGAAGGGAGGAATGAGCTGAGAAGGACTTTCTTCAGCCAGAGGGTGGTGAATCTGTGGAATTCATTGTCACTGACGGCTGTGGAGGCCTAGTCAATGGATATTCTTAAGGTGGAGATTGACAGATTCTTGATTAATAAGGGTGTCAGTGGTTACGGGGAGAAGGTAGGAGAATGGGTTTGAGAGGGAGAGATAGATCAGCCAGGATTGAATGGCGGAGTAGACTTGATTGGCCAAATGGCCTTATTCTGCCTAGCCTAGAACTTATGAACCTATGAACATTTCGGGTCAGGGTCTGAAATTAGATCTCAACCCGAATCGTCACCCATCCTTTTTCACCAGGGGTGCTGCCTGACCAGTTGAGTTCCTCTAGCACTTTGAGTCTATCTCGGACTAATGTTAAATTGTATTCCAGTGCCCTCTACTGGATATTTGCACTGTGTAGGAAAGTTTAGGTTGCAGTGATGGCCAGGACAGGTCACCTATTGGCTGGGGACCACAAAGATGATCGAAGTGCAATAATATAATCGCCCCCTTTTAACAGGCAGCCTTATCCTAAGTTCCAAACAGTTACCAACTGAATCACCATATTGCAGCAATCTTATTGCCCTTGTTCTGAAACAAACACAACTCTATATAATTGTGCTATCAACAAACAGTTCATAGAAACACATAAATCAAAGAACACAGTGACTCCAGTATTCAACTTAGACCAAGTTAATATGACTTTGATTGGAGTCAGATGTTGGTGCTACTGCAGAACCTGTAGTATGTAAAAGAAAGATATGCTTGAAAAGCAACTCTTATGGGCTTCAGCATTTCTAAAGCCTTTTTGGTCATTGAAACACTTTTGAAGTCGATAGAACATAGAACAGTGAAGCACAGGAACAGGCCCTTTGGCCCACAATGTTGGCGCTGAACATAATGCCAAGGAAAGCCAATCTCCTCTGACTGCACGTCCAATCCATGTCTCTACATTCTCTGCTTAAAGTCGGCCGCGTGATCTTCCATCGCCCGGCGGGGGCTTCAGAGTCGGGGGCCTTGATCACCTCGACGCAGCGTGACCGCGGGTGAAGAAGCAAGAAAGAGATAAGACTTTCTTCTGACCTTCCATGAGGGTACCTTCGAAACATCCATCACAGTGAGGGGGTGCCTGGAGGAGAGTCACTGTGATGGATGTTTGTGTTGAATTTTGTTGCTTGTGACTGCAGGGCGGCACGGTGGCGCAGCGGTAGAGTTGCTGCCTTACAGCGAATGCAGCGCCGGAGACTCAGGTTCGATCCTGACTACGGGCGCCGTCTGTACGGAGTTTGTACGTTCTCCCCGTGACCTGCGTGGGTTTTCTCCGAGATCTTCGGTTTCCTCCCACACTCCAAAGACGTACAGGTATGTAGGTTAATTGGCTGGGTAAAATGTTAAAAATTGTCCCTAGTGTGTGTAGGATAGTGTTAATGTGCGGGGATCGCTGGGCGGCGCGGACCCGGTGGGCCGAAGGGCCTGTTTCCGTTGCTGTATCTCTAAATCTAAAAATCTAAATTCTATAGGATGCTAGACACAAATCTAAAAATAAAAAAATCTAACTAAATTTCGTTCAAACCTGTTTTTGAATGACAAATAAAGAAATGCAATTCAATTCGATATCCATGCATTGACAACAATTGGCAGTCTTGCAATAGGGGAACCAAGGTAATGTTTCGGAGATAGGCACAAAGCGCCGGAGAAACTCAGCGGGTCAGGCAGCATCTCTGGAGAAAAGGCATAGGTGACGTTTCGGATCGAGACCCTTCTTCAGACTGAGAGGGAACCAAGGGACATGAAAAGGTACAGAGAACCGATTAATGAAAGATATGCAAAAAGAAAGATCAAAGCCAGCAGCCACGACGTTCAAGGAAAAGTGAACCCCACAGTGGACCATTGCTGGCTGTGGGGAAGGTGATAACGAGTTGTACCGACAGTGAAACTCAGCAGGCCGACAGTGAGACTAATGTGACAACTGGGGTGCTGGAGGGACAGGGAGGGACAATAGACAATAGGTGCAGGAGGAGGCCATTCGGCCCTTCGAGCCAGCACCACCATTCAATGTGATCATGGCTGATCATTCACAATCAGTGCCCCATTCCTCCCTTCTCCCCATACCCCCAGACTCTGCTATCCTTAAGAGCTCTATCGAGCTCTCTCTTGAATGCATTCAGAGAACTGGCCTCCACTGCCTTCTGAGGCAGAGAATTCCACAGATTTACAACTCTCTGACTGAAAAAGTTTTTCCTCAGCTCCGTTCTAGGGAGGGATGCAATCTTTACTTGAAGTTACAGAAATTAATATTCATTCCGCTGGGTTGTAAACCCCAGATGCTTCAGAGATTTTTACTTATTCGGAGTAGGTAGCTACCTGAAACAGGAGGTGGCATTGCCATCTATTCCAATAATGTTATTCAACTTATCATCCGAGACTCCAAACTCAGCGAGTACAGGCCTGGTGCAGTCAAACACTCATCATATGTTAACTTCTTTACATCGGCGAAACCAAACACAGGCTCGGCGATCGTTTCGCACAACACCTTCGCTCAGTCCGCCTCAACCAACCTGATCTCCCGGTGGCTGAGCACTTCAACTCCCCTTCCCACTCCCAGTCTGACCTTTCTGTCATGGGCCTCCTCCAGTGCCATAGTGAGGCCCACCGGAAATTGGAGGAACAGCACCTCTTATTTCGCCTGGGCAGCTTGCAGCCCAGTGGTATGAACATCGACTTCTCCAACTTTAGATAGTTCCTCTGACACTCTCTTCCCCTCCTCCTTCCCAGTTCTCCCTCTAACTTCCTGTCTCCACCTATATCCTTCCTTTGTCCCGCCCCCCTGATATCAGTCTGAAGAAGGGTCTCGATCCGAAACGTCACCCATTCCTTCTCTCCTGAGATGCTGCCTGACCTGCTGAGTTACTCCAGCATTTTGTGAATAAATACCTTCATATGTTAACCCAATCAGTCCTGGGATCATTTTGAGTGCTTTATGTAGTTTTTGGTTCCTACAGAGGGATATTTACATCAGAGCATAGACTCAGCAGAAGAAGAATCTGAGCGTGAAGGGGTATCCAGCGAGTCAATATTGGCATAAACTCACTCAAGCTGAGTATGGTGGTGGTGGTCATTGAAATGTGCAGGATTCTGAGAGGGAATGATGGGGTAGGTGCTCGGAAGCTGTGCCTTCTAGCCAGAGAGTCTCACAGAGAATGGTCTCAGAATGGATTTGGACATTTGGAATTATGACTATGAGAAATTTGCATCCTCTAGGCTAAGACCAATAGCTTTTTAGATGAAGGGAATCAGAGGAAGTGGGCATGCGGTGGAAAGGTGGACAGGCCATAGGTTTGAAGAAGACAATAGACAATAGACAATAGGTGCAGGAGGAGGCCATTCAGCCCTTCGAGCCAGCACCGCCATTCAATGCGATCACGGCTGATCACTCTCAATCAGTACCCCGTTCCTGCCTTCTCCCCATACCCCCTCACTCCGCTATCCTTAAGAGCTCTATCCAGCTCTCTCTTGAAAGCATCCAACGAACTGGCCTCCACTGCCTTCTGAGGCAGAGAATTCCACACCTTCACCACTCTGACTGAAAAAGTTCTTCCTCATCTCCGTTCTAAGAAGGGTCTGACCTGAAACGTCACCTATCCACTTTCTCCAGAGAGTGGGAGAAGGCAAGAGAATGAGGTTAGAAGGGAGAGATAGATCAGCCATGACTGAATGGCGGAGTAGACTTGATGGGCCTATTGGCCTAATTCTAATCCTATCACTTATGATCTTATGATCTAATGCTTTAGCAGAGTGGCCTATGATGCCAAGTGACCAACTTATGCCAACATGTCCTATATTTTAACATCTCATCCTAGTAGCCAGTGTATTTAGTGCAAATTCACTGCCAATGAACTGGCCAACAAGTTGCTGTATTGTTGCAAGATTTCAATCGATTCATGAATGCGATTTGAGAAAAGAGACCTTCCAATTCCCACGCTATGCAGTTCCAATGCAATGTCAAAATGATTGACTCATAATTGCCCTTTGCCTTGACAAGCCAGTTAATTATGTGTATTGGACAATCTACTGTATGTTGGTGTAAGAAAATAACTGCGGATGCTGGTGCAAATCGAAGGTATTTATTCACAAAATGCTGGAGTAACTCAGCAGGTCAGGCAGCATCTCGGGAGAGAAGGAATGGGCGACGTTTCGGGTCGAGACCCTTCTTCAGACTGATGTCAGGGGGGCGGGACAAAGGAAGGATATAGGTGGAGACAGGAAGTTAGAGGGAGAACTGGGAAGGGGGGAAGGGTGGGACAGAGGAACTATCTAAAGTTGGAGAAGTCGTAGAGCAGGAGGGTAGGAGAAATCACAGAGGGGGAGCAGCAAGAGAGCATGTTGCTAAACTCTCGTCGAAGAGAGGGGGAGAACTTCTTCAAAGAGGACATACCTTGAGGAGAAATCGCAGTGGAGCAACAGGTAGTGTAAGAAAATAACTGCAGATGCTGGTACAAATCGTGTGGGCATCCTAAGTTTAGTTTAGTTTAGTTTAGTTTAGTTTCGAGAGAGAGTGTGGAAACAGGCCCATTGGCTCACCGAGTCCGATCGCTGTACACTAACACTATCCTACACATTAGGAACAATTTACAATTTCCAGAGACCAAATTAAGCTACAAACCTGTTCGTCTTTGGAGTGTAGGAGGAAACCGGGGCACCTGTGGAAAACTCGGGGAGAACGTACAAACTCCGTACAAAGAGCACCCTACATTCAGGATCGATCCCGGGGGTCTGCTGCTGTAAGGCAACAACTCTACCGCTGTGCCACTGTGCCACTGTGCCACTGTGCCACTGTGCCGCCCCTAGGCTTGTATACACTGGAATTTAGAAGGATGTGAGGAGATCTTATCTTATCGAAACGTATAAGATTATTAAGGGGTTGGACATGTTAGAGGCAGGAAACATGTTCCCAATGTTGGGGGAGTCCAGAACAAGGGGCCACAGTTTAAGAATAAGGGGTAGGCCATTTAGTACTCAGATGAGGAAAAAAAATTTCAGTCAGAGAGTTGTGAATCTGTGGAATTCTCTGCCTCAGAAGGCATTGGAGGCCAATTCTCTGAATGCATTCAAGAGAGAGCTAGATAGAGCTCTTAAGGATAGCGGAGTCAGGGGGTATGGGGAGAAGGCAGGAACGGGGTACTGATTTAGAATGATCAGCCACGATCACATTGAATGGCGGTGCTGGCTCGAAGGGCCGAATGGCCTCCTCCTGCACCTATTGTCTATTGTCTATTGTCTAATGGCTCTTCTTACTAAAGTGCCCATTAAGAACGGGAGCTCGGAGCAATTTTGGGAGCTCTGTCACCTCACTCCCTGCTGCACGAGACTATAAAACATGATTACTTCTTCGTAGTCTGAAGAAGGGTCTCGACCCGAAACGTCACCCATTCCTTCCCGCCAGAGATGCTGCCTGTCCCGCTGAGTTACTCCAGCGTTTTGTGTCAATCGTATGATTACTTCTTCTCTGATTTTCGACACCAGACCATTTGTAGGAATTCATTTTGTTCACCTTGTTCCTAAAATTTTTTAAGTTGGACTCGACGGACAAAACCAATGACCTGGGAAGAGTCCCAGTTCACATTCAAACACGCAGCAAAAGCTACAACTTTTAATTTAGGGGTATGAAGCAAAATGTGTTTGTTATAGAGTTACACAGCACACAAAAAAAAGCCCTTGGGCCCAACAAGTCCATGCCAGCCGTCAACCACCCGTCTTCACTAATCCTACACTAATCCTCTTTCTTCATTCCTCTCACATTCCTGTCACCAACCCGACCCCCCCCCCCCCCCCCCCCCCCGCACCCTCCCCTCCCCTCCCCTCCCCCCACCCTTCTGCAGATTTTGCTATTCATCTACACACAAGCAGCAATTTACCATCACCACTAAACCACATGTTTTGGAGATGTGGGAGGAAACCAAAGATCTAAGAGGAAATCCAAATGGTCATAAGTTCATAAGTTCATAGGTTCATAGGTGGTAGGAGCAGAGTTAGGCCATTCGGCCCATCAAGTCTACTCCGCCATTCAATCTTGGCTGTTCTATCCCTCCCTCCCGACCCTATTTTCCTACCTTCTCCCCATAACCTCCTGACGCCTGTATTAGACAATAGACAATAGACAATAGGTGCAGGATAAGGCCATTCGGCCCTTCGAGCCAGCACCGCCATTCAATGTGATCATGGCTGATCATTCTCAATCAGTACCCCGTTCCTGCCTTCTCCCCATACCACCTGACTCCGCTATCCTTAAGAGCTCTATCCAGCTCTCTCTTGAATGCTGCATTAATCAAGAATCTATCTATCTCTGCCTTTAAAATATCCATTGATGGCCTCCACAGCCTCCTACGGCAATGAATTCCACTAATTCACCACCCTCTGACTGAAGAAATTCCTCCTCATCTCCTTCCTAAAGGAATGTCCTTAATTCTGAGGCTATGACCTCCAGTCCTGGACTATCGCACTAGTGGAAACCTCCTCTCCACATCCACTCTATCCAGGCCTCACGCCACACAAAGAATGATGGTGTCGCTGACGGTAAGGAGGATGGTCTTAGGCAACAGGGTAAAATTGATGAAGTGGTAAGATCAAGATGGCAAACGGTAGTTAATCCGGGTGAGGTGATGCACCGTGGGGGTCTAATAATACACAATGAATGGTAGGGCCCTAAGGAGTATTGAAGAACATGTGAACCTTGATGTACAAGATCAAAGATCCCTGAAGGTGGCAGTACAGGTAGATAAGATGGTCGAGAAGGTACATAGGATCCTTGTCTTTGTTTAGTTGAGGTATAGGAATAAGAGCAGGGAACTTTTTGAAGCATTGGTTAGCCCACAGCTGGAACACAGTTTGCAATCTAGTTGCCAAAATAACATAATCGCACTGAAGAGGTTGCAAAGAGGTTTCTAGGGCGGCACGGTGGCGCAGCGGTAGAGTTGCTGCCTTACAGCGAATGCAGCGCCGGAGACTCAGGTTCGATCCTGACTACGGGCGCCGTCTGTACGGAGTTTGTACGTTCTCCCCGTGACCTGCGTGGGTTTTCTCCGAGATCTTCGGTTTCCTCCCACACTCCAAAGACGTACAGGCATGTAGGTTAATTGGCTGGGCAAATGTTTTAAAAAAATTGTCCCTAGTGTGTGTAGGATAGTGTTAATGTGCGGGGATCGTTGGATAGTGTGGACCCATTGGGCCGAAGGGCCTGTTTCCGCGCTGTATCTCTAAACCTATAAATCTAAATTCTAAAGGATGCTAGACACAAAATGCTGGAGTAACTCAGCGGGCCAGACAGCATCTCTGGAGAGAAGGAATCGGTGACGTTTTGGGCCGAGACCCTTCATCAGACTGAATACTGCACAATGCATTCGGGTTTGAAGAAGGGTCTCGACCCGAAACTTCACCCATTCCTTCTCCCAAGAGATGCTGCCTGTCCCGCTGAGATACTCCAGCATTTTGTGCCTGTCTTCCGTTTAAACCGGCATCTGTAGGTCCTTCCTACAAATTACATTGGGATGCTGCCAGGGATGGAGTGTATCAGCTTTGAGGAGAAATTATTAGGCTGGGCTTCTTTTTCTTGAAGCAGAGAAAGCAGTGGGCGATTGATGTATCCAAAATGATTCAAGATATAGATAGGACAGATAGGAAGAAAGCTGATGTCTCTATAATTAGAGGGCAAAGGTTTAGGATAAGGTGTAACAAGCTCAGAATGGACCTGAGGAAGATTATTTTTACTGCCTCAGAAGGCAGTGGAGCCCAATTCTCTCGATGCTTTCAAGAGAGAGTTAGATAGAGCTCTTAATGATAGCAGAGTGAGGGGGTACGGGGAGAGGGCAGGAACGGGGTACTGATTGAGAATGATCAGCCATGATCACATTGAATGGCGGTGCTGGCTCAAAGGGCCGAATGGCCTACCCCTGCACCTATTGTCTATTGTCTATTGTCCATTGTTTACTCATTGGGGAATTGGGATCTTAAACCTATTGCCTGAGTGAATGGTGGAGACAGAGATTCGCAATATTAAAGAGGAATTAAGACAAGCCCTTGGACGGGCGGCACAGTGGTGCAGCGATAGAGTTGCTGCCTTACAGTGCCACTGGCCAAGGGTGAGTGTGACTATGATCCAGACTATGGGTGCTTGTCTGTGCAGAGTTTTACGTTCTCCCCGTGACCACGTTGGGTTTTTTCCCAGTGCTCCGGTTTCTTCCCACGAGAACGTACAGGTTTAATTGGCTTTGGCTAAATTGTAAACTGTCCCTTGTGTGTGGGATAGTGCTCGTGTGTACGGGCTGATCCCTTTTCGACGAGGACTCCATGGGCCGAAGGGCGTGTTTCCCTGCTGAATCTCTAACGTCTAATGTAAAGTCTAAATCATCAAACTGTAGACCAGGGACTAAGTGTAAGAAAATAACTGCAGATGCTGGTACAAATCGAAGGTATTTATTCACAAAATGCTGGAGTAACTCAGCAGGTCAGGCAGCATCTCGGGAGAGAAGGAATGGGTGCCGTTTCGGGTTGAGACCCTTCTTCAGACTGAAGAAGGGTCTCGACCCGAAACGTCACCCATTCCTTCTCTCCTGAGATGCTGCCTGACCTGCTGAGTTACTCCAGCATTTTGTGAATAAATACCAGAGACTAAGTCCTCGTTGTCACCTTCCCCTCAGCCAACAATGATCCATTCTACATTTTCCTTGACCTACGTCCCCTTTGATCTCTCATTTTCACACCTTACCCTTCCATATCTCTATGTCTCCGTCTCCCCTGACTCTCAGTATGAAGGAGGGTCTCGACCCAAAACGTCACCCATTCCTTCTCTCCAGAGATGCTGCCTGTCCCGCTGAGTTACTCCAGCATTTTGTGCCCATCTTTGGGTGCAAACCAGATGTCTGCAGTTCCTTCCAGACGTTAGAAGCATAGTCATAGAGTCATAGAGTGATACGGTGTGAAAACAGGCCTTTCGGCCCAACTCGCCCACACAGGCCAACAATGTCCCAGCTACACTAGTCCCACTTGCCTGCGCTTGGTCCATCATCCCTCCAAACCTGTCCTATCCATGTACATGTCTAACGTTGAGATAGTCCCAGCCTCAACTACCTCCTCTGGCAGCTTGTTCCATACACCCACCACACTTTGTGTGGAAAAAGTTTCCCCTCGGATTCCAATGGATTTCTGCTGGTACACGATGGACTGAAGGAGTCACACGATGGACTGCAGGATCTGGTTCTGTGCTGGACTACTCTCCGCCAGTGTGAAAATTCTTCCCTTCGGCCGAAACAACTGTTGCCCTTCACCATTCAGTAATCACGGGAGATTGTGCTTACACTCTCTGCAACAACAAGGCACTCCCATCACAATAGACAATAGACAATAGACAATAGACAATAGGTGCAGGAGGAGGCCATTCGGCCCTTCGAGCCAGCACCACCATTCAATGCGAGCATGGTTGATCATTCTCAAACAGTACCCCTTTCCTGCCTTCTCCCCATACCCCCTGACTCCGCTATCCTTAAGAGCTCTATCTAGCTCTCTCTTGAATGCATTCAGAAAATTGGCCTCCACTGCCTTCTGAGGCAGAGAATTCCACAGATTCACAACTTTCTGACTGAAAAGGTTTTTCCTCATCTCCGTTCCAAATGGTCTAAACTGTGGCCCCTTGTTCTGGACTCCCCCAACATTGGGAACATTTTTCCTGCATCTAACGTGTCCAACCCCTTAATAATCTTATACGTTTCGATAAGATCGTACGTGGATGCAGTGAATTCCCAGCATCTGGCTTCTCTTCGCTTTGACTTTCCCCTCAGTCCGTACAAAGGCAGAATCAATGTTTATAGTCTTTAAACCAATGGTCTATTAAAATGATGCCATGCCACGGGGAAATATTGGCCTCCGCAAACTGCCTGCTTGCTTACAGCAAGGCTGAAAAGCAAGAATAATTACCAATAGTTCTTGAACCAAAACTTGGAATCTATGATGGATTCGCCCAGCGGGATTGACAAACAGCAGTCACTTCGTTTGGAGCAGACTGCTATTTAAATACAGGAACAAAAATGAATAAAATTTAACTTTTTCAGTCAGAGAGTTGTGAATCTGTGGAATTCTCTGCCTCAGAAGGCAGTGGGGGCCAATTCTCTGAATGCATTCAAGAGAGAGCTAGATAGAGCTCTTAAAGATATCGGAGTCAGGGGGTATGGGGAGAAGGCAGGAACGGGGTACTGATTGAGAATGATCAGCCATGATCACATTGAATGGCGGTGCTGGCTCGAAGGGCCGAATGGCCTCCTCCTGCACCTATTGTCTATTGTCTATTGTCTAGACCTTCAGTTTTCTGCCCTTTATGTGAGATGTTGAAATGAGGTGTTGACTATTCACTCAGGTGAACTTAAAAAGAGCCCAGCCTAGAAAATCTTCAGTGGCTTATATTTTTGTAATTTAAAAACTAGCATTGTGGGCCGTCGCAACTGTGCGGGTCAGATAAATGACAGGAAATTTAACCTATTGGCATCTGTGTTGTATGTGTGTGTAAATCACTCGACAAAGTGGCACCCAAATTTAGATTCAAGATTCAAGATTCAAGATTCAAGATAGCTTTATTGTCATCCAAATTGGACGAAATTCAGTCACCCACAGTCCAACAACAAAAGCATCAAAATAGGCATTAAAATTACACAACCCCCAAAACACACAAAAGAAACATCCATCAAGAAAACATCCATCACAGTGAGTCTCCTCCAGTCCTCTCCTCACTGTGATGGAAGGCCACAATGTCTTTCCCTTCTCTTGCCGTCTTCTCCCGCGGTCAGGTTGTTGTGGTTGCAGGCCGCGCCGGACGGTCCGCAGCGGCCCGAGCCTAAGGCGAGTCGCAGCCTCTCCCGCAGCCTCCGAAGACGGCCGGCTCCGCCGATGGTAAGTCCGATCCGGGGCGGGCGAACACGCTGCCGCTGCCGCTGTTGCTGCACGTCGGGGCGGTCGTGGCTCCCGACATTGAAGCCCCCGCCCAGCAGAGAAAAATCCCGCGGCATATCTTAGGCCGCGCCGGACGGTGAAATGTCCGCGACCCAAGCCCCGCGATCCGGGGCGGGCGAACACGCTGCCGCTGCCGGAGCTCCCGATGTCGGCATCCACGCGGCCCGAGCCTAAGGCGAGTCGCAGCCGCTCCCGCAGCCTCCGAGGACGGCCGGCTCCGGTGATGGTAAGTCCGGTCCGCGGGCTCAGCGAACCAGAGCCCTGGAGGCCGCCAGCTTCAGTAGTTGGGCCGATGGTTGGGCCGCAGCAGGAACGGAGACAACACCCAGAAAACAAAGGTCGGGTCTCCGTTCGGAAGGGACACCTATTTACAATTTTACAGTTCCCCCCCTCCCCCCCACATACACACATAGTACACAAACACAAAAACACCACATCACAACTACAATTAAGACAAAAAAACAACAAAAACACAAAGACAAATGGACCGCAGGTAAGCCGCAGCTGCTATGGCAGCGCCGCCATTTTGGTAACGGTAGATTGGTAACTAGATTGCACAAGTGATAATTTTGATATGGAATGCTGGCCTTCCATTGTGATAGGATTTGAGTAAAAGGATAAAGTAGAGAGATATCTGGATGTTAAATCATTCGAGGGAGACAGAGATAGAGTAGTAAGTCCCTGCTTGACATGGAAGATCAGCCATGATCTTGTTGATTGCAAGGACAGACTCGAGGGACTGAATGACTTATTCATGTTTCCAGTTCTTATGTTCTTATGACCTTGTGTTCTTCAGGAGTAATCCTGAATTTTACATCAGCACGTTGTTTGAATTCCAGAGAGTTTGATTCAATTATTTTCAAATTAGTGTTATTGCGAGCCAGAATCTGTCATGGGTTAGGTCTAAATGAGAATAATTTAATGCACAGCTCATCTCAAATATCAACGGAGCTTGTTTTCCTCTTCTGTGCTGAGTTTACGGCAGAGCTGGTTTAGATTAAACATCAGATTCAGGCAGGAGAATAGGGTTGAGAAGAGGGGGGGATAGATCGGCCATGATTGAATGGTGGAGTAGACGTGATGGGCCGAGTGGCCTAATCCTGCTCTTATCACTTATGACCTTATGACATGTCAAAAATGTCAATTAGATCCCAAATCAGCGGAATACACAAGTCAAAAACTTTCTGCCGGGATGTGTGAAATGGAAAGACTAGGAAGTGTTCGATGCTTACAGGATTGGGCAAGATTGGAAGTCCTCCTGGTTCATCGTCTCCAACAACCGGATCTTCAGGTGGACACGAAATGCTGGAGTAACTCAGCGGGTCAGGCAGCATCGAGGGAGAGAAGGAATGGGTGACGCTTTGGGGTCGAGACCCTTCTTCAGACTGATGTCAGGGGAGAGGACGGGACAAAGATATACAAAATATCTCATATTTCGCTTCGGCAGTTTACACCCCAGCGGTATCAACATTGATTTCTCTAACTTCAGATAGTTCCTCTGTCCCTCTCTTTCCCCTCCCCTTCCCAGTTCACCCACCAGTCTTCCTGTCTCCTACTACATCCTATCTTTGTCCTGCCCCCTCCCCTTGACATCAGTCTGAAGAAGGGTCTCGACCCAAAACGTCACCCATTCCTTCTCTCCTGAGATGCTGCCTGACCCGCTGAGTTACTCCAGCATTTTGTGTCTACCTTCATTTTGAACCAGCATCTGCAGTTATTTTCCAATTCATAAGTTCATACGTTCTAGGAGCAGAATTAGGTTATTTGGCCCATCAAACCCATTCTCCTGCCTTCCCCCCATAACCCCTGACACCCATGATAATCAAGAACTTGTCAATCTCGGCCTTAGAAATATCTATGGACTTGGCCTCCACAGCCAATTAATTCCACAGATTCACCACCCTCTGACTAAAGAAATTCATCTTTATCTTTATCAAATACTTTGCGCCTCTTGCACATTATTATAGTTGCTGCCTTTTCCACACTTTGCAGTATTTTCTCCATCACATTCAGCAGAAATTCCAGGCGGTCAAGTAAGTAATGATGTGCAAGCAGTGACTGCAGTTACTGGTTTACACTGAAGATTATCACAAGAAGCTGGAGTAACTGAGAGGGACAGGCAACATCTCTGGAGAGAAGGAATGGGTGACGTTTCGGGTCTTATGATGTTTGCTTTAACCAAATTGTTAGTAGTGACTTGTAGCGTGCCGCAAGCTCGATGCTGGGACCGCAGCTATTTACAATATATATTAATGATTCAGATGAAGGAATTAAAAGTAACATTGGCAAATTTGCAGATGACACACAGCTGGCTGGCAGTGTGAACTGTGAAGAGGATGCTATGAGGATGCAGGGTGGCTTGGATAGGTTGGGTGAGTGGGCAGATGCATGGCAGATGCAGTATAATGTGGATAAATGTGAGGTTATCCACTTTGATAGCAAGAACAGGAAGGCAGATTATTATCTGAATGGTGTCAGATTAGGAAAAGGGGAAGTGCAACAAGACCTGGGAGTCCTTGTACATCAGTCACTGAAAGTAAGCATGCAGGTGCAGCAGGCAGTGAAGAAAGCGAATGGCATGTTGGCCTTCATAATGAGAGGATTTGAGTATAGGAGCAAAGAGGTCCTTCTACAGTTGTACCGGGCCCTGGTGAGACCGCACCTGGAGTATTGGTGTCGTTTTGGTCTCCTTATTTGAGGAAGGACATTCTTGCTATTGAGGGCGTGCAGCGTAGGTTCACAAGGTTAATTCCCGGGATTGCAGGACTGTCATATGATGAAAGAATGGAACGACTGGACTTGTATTCACTGGAATGTAGAAGGATGAGAGGGGATCTTATAGAAACATATACAATTATTAAGGGATTGGATACGCTAGATGCAGGAAACATATTCCCGATGTTGTGGGATTCCAGAACAAGGGGCCACAGTTTAAGAATAAGGGGTAGGCCATTTAGAACTGAGACGAGGAAAAACTTTTTCACCCAGAGTGTTGTAAATCTGTGGAATTCTCTGCCTCAGAAGGCAGTGGAGGCCGATTCACTGGATACATTCAAAAGAGAGTTAGATAGAGCGCTTAGGGCTAGCGGAATCAAGGGATATGGGGAGAAGGCAGGAACGGGGTACTGATTGTGGATGATCAGCCATGATCACATTGAATGGTGGTGCTGGCTCGAAGGACCGAATGGCCTACTCCTGCATCTATTTTCTATGTATCTATGTCTCTATAAGTGGCTTTGATCACTGGAGTTACTGAAGATTCTCTATTTGGCGGTACCTTGGCAATCGAGTTGAAACTAGCAAAGGTCTTGCCAACTGCAGCTTTGACCCTGCATGCCTTTGGTTGTTTAGTGGCCATTTTATTTCAGTTTAGTTTTGAGATATAGCGCAGAAACCGGCCCTACGGCCCACACGACCAGCGATCCCCACACATTAACACCACCCGCACACGCACTAGGGACAATTTTACATTTATATCAAGCCAATTAAACCTCCAAACCTGTATGTCTTTGGAGTGTGGGAAGAAACCGAAGATCTCGGAGAATGCCCACGCGGGTCACGGGGAGAACGTACAAGCCGCGTACAGACAAGCACCCGCAGTCTGGATCGAACCCGGGTCTCAGGCGCTGCAATGCTGTAGCTCTACCACTGCGCCACCATACAGAGACACACCAGACATCCAGAAATTGTTGGGCAGTATGTAGTCAAAGGAGTATGGCAATGTATGTCACGATTGACGTGTGTTTACCCCATCATAATAAATTCTCCCATGACAAATTAGGTGTTGCAAAAATACAACATCTGAAGGTGCTGTTTAAGTTCGAATGGCCCCCTTTTCAATTAAGTGTTCATTCATTGCCCACTGCAATTTCGGTCGAGACCCGTACACATTTGTGGACAAACTATTTCAGTGCAATTGTCGCAACTCTGCAACCAGAAAGGCAACGCTATGTCTCTGCGAGATATTTATTGAACATCACCCGCACGTTTTTCATTTACTTTAATGGGAAAGAAATTGACAGGAAAAATTAAACTGTCATTGCTTTGCCATTCTGGGATCAATATTCATGGAAAACCTCAGTTCAGAAAATGACCTCAGAGTCTGTTTTGCTGTGTTGCCTAAAAGAGTCATTATTCTGTTTTTCGGGGAGCGAGGAGCCCGTGCCGCGACACGTAAACACACAAGCTCGGTAAAATTAGATAACTTTCACTCAGAGAGTTGTGAATCTGTGGAATTCTCTGCCTCAGAAGGCAGTGGACGCCAATTCTCTGGGTGCTTTCAAGAGAGAGCTAGATAGAGCTCTTCATGATAGCGGAGTCAGGGGGTATGGGAAGAAGGCAGGAACGGGGTACTGATTGTGAATGACAATAGACAATAGACAATAGGTGCAGGAGGAGGCCATTCGACCCTTCGAGCCAGCACCGCCATTCACTGCCCAACAATTTCTGGATGTCTGATCATTCTCAATCAGTACCCCGTTCCTGCCTTCTCCCCATACCCCCTGACTCCGCTATCCTTAAGAGCTCTATCTAGCTCTCTCTTGAATGCATTCAGAGAATTGGCCTCCACTGCCTTCTGAGGCAGAGAATTCCACAGATTCACAACTCTCTGACTGAAAAAGTTTTTCCTCATCTCAGTTCTAAATGGCCTACCCCTTATTCTTACACTGTGGCCCCTTGTTCTGGACTCCCCCAACATTGGGAACATGTTTCCTGCCTCTAACGTGTCCAACCCCTTAATAATCTTATACGTTTCGATAAGATAATAATCTTATATAATATAATCCCCCCTTCATCCTCCTGCGAATCTTATATAATAGTCTACAATAATAATAATGATCAGCCATGATCACATTGAATGGCGGTGCTGGCTCGAAGGGCCGAATGGCCTACTCCTGCACCTATTGTCTATTGTCTATTGACATCTATGCAGTTTCTGATGAAAACTGCAAGGTACTTTCTTCGGTTCCATTTCCCTCACAGCAAAGGCAATTTTCATCAGCAGCCATAATCTCGAGTCACACCCCGGCCACTCCCCCTCCCCCCCTCTCCTGTCAGGCATAAGGTGTAGAAGAGTGAAAACGCACAGCACCAGATTCAGGGACAGTTTCTTCCCAGCTGTTATCAGGCAACTGAATCGACCTACCGCACCCAGAGATGATTACCATCTACCTCATTGGTGACCTTCGGACTGTCCTTGATTGGGTTTTGCTGGCTTTACCTCGCACTAAACGTTATTCCCTTACCATGTATCTGTACACTGTAAATGGCTCGATTGTAATCATGTATTGTCTTTCTGCTGACTGGTCAGCACGCAACAAAAGCTTTTCACTGTACCTCGGTAAACAATAGACAATAGACAATAGGTGCAGGAGGAGGCCATTCGGCCCTTCGAGCCAGCACCACCATTCAATGTGATCATGGCTGATCATTCTCAATCAGTACCCCGTTCCTGCCTTCTCCCCATACCCCCTGACTCCACTATCCTTAAGAGCTCTATCTAGCTCTCTCTTGAATGCATTCAGAGAATTGGCCTCCACTGCCTTCTGAGGCAGTCATTTCCACAGATTTACAACTCTCTGACTGAAAAGGTTTTTCCTCATCTCCGTTCTAAATGGCCTACCCCTTATTTTTAAAATGTGGCCCCTGGTTCTGGACTCCCCCAACATTGGGAACATGTTTCCTGCCTCTAACGTGTCCAACCCCTTAATAATCTTATATGTTTCGATAAGATCCCCTCTCATCCTTCTAAATTCCAGTGTATACAAGCCTAGCCGCTCCAGTCTTTCAACATATGACAGCCCCGCTATTCCGGGAATTAACCTAGTAAACCTATGCTGCACGCCCTCAATAGCAAGAATATCCTTCCTCAAATTTGGAGACCAAAACTGCACACAGTACTCCAGGTGCGGTCTCACTAGGGCCCTGTACAACTGCAGAAGGACCTCTTTGCTCCTATACTCAACTCCTCTTGTTATGAAGGCCAACGTGACACTAAACTAAACTGAGAATCTTGTGGGTCCTTTTTGCAAACACTCAAGATGATAGTGTGTACAAGATGAATAGCTACTTTGATCAGCAACTGGTAGTCAGCTATGTTTTCATTCACTATTTTTAGAAAAAAATAATTAAGAGTCAAGAGTATTTTAGAGTCATTGAGTCACACAGTGTGGAAACGGGGCCTTTGGTCCAACTTGCCCATGCCGAACATTATGCCCCACCTACACTAGTCCCACCGGCCTGCGTTTGGCCCATATCCCTCTAAACCTACTCTGTCCATGTACCTGTCTAAATCCTTCTAACACGTTGCGATATTATCGGTCTCGACTATCTCCTCCAGCAGCTCGTTCCACACACCCACCATCATTTGTGTAGAAATGTTACCCCTATTCTATTTCAATCTTTCCCCCCTCATCTTGAAGCTATGCCCTCTGGTTCTCAATTCCCCTACTCTGGGCAAGAGACTCCGTGCGTTAACCCGATCTATTCCTCCCATGATTTTGCACACCTCTATACGATCCCCCCCTTCATCCTCCTGCGCTCCATGAAATAAAGTCCCAGCCTGCTCAACCTCTCCCCTGTAGCTCGGGCCCTCGAGTCCTGGCAACATCCTGGTAAATCTCTGCACCCTTTCTTGTCAAATGTTCCGAAACGGAACAGTGAAATTCTTACCTGAAGCAGCAAAATGACAGATAATATAATACACAAACAAAAAGAAAAGAAGTTCAATAAATAAAACAATATAGTGCAAAAAAACTAAACAAAGCCTGAAGTCCCTCGTGCAACCCAGACATAATCACCCTCAGATATGAAAATGTTGGGTAATGAGCAAGAGAAAAATAGGAGCTGGTGTTCACAAGACATTAAATTCTGACACCTCTAATCTATTAGGCTGCAAAAAACAAGATGATGCCAGCTTGTTTTGCCAATAATTAAAAAGTTGAAAAGAGCGTTGAAATTATAAATATACTTAGGACTATACATAATATTCTGTGTTTCAGTTTTGGCTCTCATTTATATCAGGAGGTTGTTAAGGCAATATAAAGAACATCGGGACATCGGAAATCGCAGCAGGGGATTTGCTTCTCAAAGCTTCTCTCCCTTCGATAAGGTCCACTTTTCTGCCAGGTGAACTTGGGCAGCTTACAACCCAACGGTATGAATATTGGTTTCCCTAACATCACGTGACCCTTGCTTTCCCTCTCTCTCCACCCGTCCCCTATCCTTGTTCAACGACTAGTTCTACTGTCCTCCTGATTAAATATTGCTGATTGTCTGCTGCATTGTCACCTTCCCCTCAGCTAACAATGAACCATGTTACATTTCCCCGATTATCGTCTGCATTGATCTATCGTTTTCGCAACTTACCTTTCTATATCTATCGTCTCCCTCTCCCCTGACTCTCAGTTTGAAGTAGAGGTCTCGACCTGATACGTTCTTAAACGTTGGGATAGTCCCAGCCTCAACTACCTCTACTGGCAGCTCGTTCCATACACCCACCACCCTTTGTGTGAAAAAGGTTACCCCTCAGATCCCTATTAAATTTAGAGATACAGCGTGGAAACGGGCCCTTCGGCACACTGGGTCCGCGCCGCCCAGCGATCCCCACACATTACCACTATCCTACACACACTAGGGACAATTTTTTACATTTGCCCAGCCAATTAACCTACATACCTGCACGTCTTTGGAGTGTGGGAGGAAACTGAAGATCTCGGAGAAAACCCACGCAGGGAGAAGGTACAAACTCCGTACAGATGGCGCCCGTAGTCAGGATCGAACCTGAGTCTTCGGCGCTGCATTCGCTGTAAGGCAGCAACTCTACCGCTGCACCACCGTGCCGCCCCCTTCACCTTGAACCTTTGTCCTCTGGTCCTCGATTCTCCTACTCTGGGAAAGAGACTCCGTGCGTCTACCCGATCTATTTCTCTCCAACCAAAACATCACCCATTCCCTCTCTCCAGAGATGCTGCCTGTCCCGCTGAGTTACTTCAGCATTTTGCGTCAATCTTCGGTGTAAACCAGCATCGGCAGTTCCTTCCAACACAGGTTCCCATGACCCTTGACTCTCCTATGGATCAAAACTCTGGAAGCCTGGAATATATTCAATGACTGAGTCTCCATGGTGCTCTGAGGTAAGGAATGCCAAAGATTCACAACAGACTGAGAGTTCACAACAGGCGGAGTAGACATGATGGGCCGAATGGCCTAATTCTGCTCCTTGAACCCAAGAACTTATGGGAGAGAAAAAAAGATCCTCTCATTCCAGAGTATATTACGCAGGCAAAGAGGTCTTAACTTCAACATTGATGTCCACTGACCCGGTAAGCTAAACAACCCATTTCTATTTGTAAATTTCTGTGTGATTCTTAAAAATACCATTCCCAAATGCCACGCCCTGATCTGCACAGAGCAACACTGAGTTTTTAGTTACTGCAGCAAATTACCTACTTTAGTTTAGTTTGGTTTAGAGATGCAACACGGAAACAGGCCCTTTGGCCCATCGAGACCGTACAGACCAGCGATCCCTGCACATTGACACTGTCCTGCACACACAAGGGACAATTTACATTGACACCAAGCCAATTAACCAACAAACCTGTACGTCTTTGGAGTGTAGGAGGAAACCGAAGATCTCGGAGAAAACCCGCGTAGGTCAAGGGGAGACCGTACAAACTCCGTACAGACGGCGCCCGTAGCCAGGATCGAACCTGGGTCTCTGGCGCTGTAAGGCAGCAGCTCTACCACTGCGCCACCTGATTTAAACCGGTCTTCGGTTTAAACCAGCGTCTGCAGTTCCTTCCCATATAAACATAGTACTCTGTAAATACCATAAATCATGCAGAAAAACACAGCAAAATGTTGAATTTGTGCGTGAAGGAGCCTGCAACAAGGGGCTAAAATAACCTTTTAAGTGCAATATTTACAGTTTGGTTAAGCAATAAAGCATTGGAAGAAACGTTTTCGAAGGCCTTTGCTATGTAAAGTTGACCATGTTAATGGCTGAGGTCAGGCCTGCATTGATTTTCTTCGTGTCCCACCTCTGCTCAGAAATTAATTAAGCCAGAAATTACTGCGTGGCTTGGAGTAGCTGCTTGAAATCTGAACACGTGAAGGTAAACAGGCTGAGGATTAGAAGTCAATTACCCTGACTGTCGAAATGATAAAGTGAGATGTTTGCAGGGAAGTGGTTATGCCAGACATTCACACCCAACCTTGTCACGTGCGATGGCTGGCATTAAGTTGTAAAATGAAAGGGTTTCTGCGACATAAATCTGCATCGATCTTAGACAATAGACAATAGACAATAGGTGCAGGAGGAGGCCATTCGGCCCTTCGAATGGCCACCTCCTGCACCTATTGTCTATTGTCTATTGTCTAAGATCGATGCAGATTCATCTTCATTGCGATGTACAGAAAATTTCCAGGTCGCAGTTCAGAACTCAGGGAGGAATTTCTCTTTCCTTCTCAGTTGCGATCTCCTTCATCCTCCCTTCATTTTGATACCCGTTCTTTTCAGTTCCTTGCTCCCCCCCCATCATCTCTCATTTCGTTGGATCCCCGTGTTTCTTACAGTCATAGAGTCATACAGCGTTGAAACAGGCCCTTCGGCCCAACTTGCCCACACCGACCAGCATGCCCCATCTGCACCCGTCCCACCTGCCTGCCTTTGGCCCAAATCCCTTAAACCTCCAATCTGAAGAAGGGTCTCGACCCGAAACGTCACCTATTCCTTTTCTCCAGAGATGCTGAGTGCCTTGCCTCTAAACCTATCCTATCCATGGACCTGTCTCAACTATCTCCTCCGGCAGCTCGTTCCATGTTCAAACCACCATTTGTGTAAAATTTGCCCCTTGGGTTGCTATTAAATCTTTCCCCCCACACCTTTGAGTATTCCCTACTTGGTTCCTCAGTTATCTATCTCCAATAGTTCCTTTCTTATCGATCTCTCTTTGAAAGTTTTTCAGTCAGCCCCTTTCTCAAACCAAAACATTCCCCCTATCCACACTATCCAACCATTGCACCATCTCCAACTTCACAGCTCTCTGAATGAGTCTTATTTTTGCACCTCTCCCAAGATACTCAGTTTAGTTGGTTCACTGAAGCCAGTGATATATTGACCCCGTCCGCCAGCCCCTCTCCGTCCCACCCCCAACCTTCTCCCATTTTGGGCTCGCAGGCATCAATTATTTCTCCCCGTGTCCTGATTGCCACCCTACCCACCAATGTCCATGTCCAAGCCTCCCCTTGTTCATCATGGCCGGATCTCCTGAGTCTTAACTCGACCCCTCTTGCCTCACTATCAATGCCAACGATTCTCACCGGAATGGAAAGACAATAGACAATAGACAATAGACAAGAGGTGCAGGAGTAGGCTATTCGGCCCTTTGAGCCAGCTTCGTCATTCAATGTGATCATGGCTGATCATTCTCAATCAGTACCCCGTTCCTGCCTTCTCCCCATACCCCCTGACTCCGCAATCCTTAAGAGCTCTATCCAGCTCTCTCTTGATAAAGAAATGATATATTTGATTTTTAGAAGCGAACGCAAACACAGGGTGAAAGAGATTCGAGTCAAGTGTCAAGAGGCGAGTGTTTTATTTTCGTAAGTCCCGAAACGGAACATTCTCTGCCACAGAGGGCAGTGGAGGCCAATTCACTGGATGAATTTAAAAGAGAGTTAGATAGAGCTCTAGGGGCTAGTGGAATCAAAGGAATGGAGTACTGATTGAGAATGATCAGCCATAATCACATTGAATGGTGGTGCTGGCTCGAAGGGCTGAATGACCTACTCCTGCACCTATTGTCTATTGTCTATTGATTTGCAAGTCAACTCAGTAGTAAGGAAGGCAAATTCAATGCTAGCATTTACAATAAGAGCACTGGAATACAAAAGTAGAGATGTAATGCTGAGGCTTTATCAGGTGCTGGTCAGGCCACATTTGGACTACTGTGAGCAGATTTGGGCCTCATATTTGAGGAAGGATGTGCTGGCTCTGGAGAGGGTCCAGAGGAGGTTTACAAGAATGATTCCAGGAATGAGTGGGTTAGCATATGATGACCGTTTGACAGCACTGGGCCTGTACTCGCTGGAGTTTAGAAGGATGAGGGGGGACCTCATTGAAACTTGAGAATAATGAAAGGCATAGATAGCGTGGAAGTGGAAAGGATGTTTCTGCTAGTGGGAGAGTTTAGGACCAGAGGTCATAGCCTCAGAATTAAAGGGTGCTCTTTAGAAAGGAGGTGAGGAGGAACGTCTTTAGTCAGATGGTAGTTAATCTACAGAACTCATTGCCCCAGAGGGCTGTGGAGGCCAAGTCAGTGGATATTTTTAAGGCAGAGATAGACAAATTCTTAATTAGAATGGGTGTCGAGGGTTATGGGGAGAAGGCAGGAAAGTGGGATTAGGAGGCAGAGATCAGCCATGATTGAATGGTGGAGTAGACTTGATGGGCCGAATGGCCTGATTCTGCTCCTATCACTTTTGACCTTGTAAACTTTATGAAGAATAGAAGGGAATTTATAGAATTTATCACACTGGGGTCCCAATCTGGGATTGCACAGTGAAAATATGGTTACCCTGAAAGTACAACACAGCAGATGATGTTGGGATAATGCTCCAATAGGAGGATTGCAAGGGCATGATGACATTTATTCCATGACATTTGTTCCCAATAGGAACTTGAGGGGCAACTTTTTCCACACAGAAGGTGGTGGGGATATGAAACGAGCTGCCAGAGGAAGTAGTTGAGGCAGGTACTATAAATAACATTTAAAAGATATTTGGACAGGTACATGGATAGGAAAGGTTTAGTGGGATATGGGCCAAGTGCAGGCAGGTAGGACTATTATAGACTGGGCATCCTAGTCGGCATGGGCAAGTTGGGCTGAAGGGCTTGTTTCTCAACTGTATGACTGCACGGCTCAACGTTTTATGCAAAACTCTCACCAGAGATGCAGGCAGGATTGCTCCAGCAAGTATTTATTGAGCCATGGAGTCTTACAGTACGGCAACAGGCCCTTCCAGCCGACGTGCCCTCACCGACCAACATGTCCCGTCTACACCGGCCCCACCTACCTGCGTTAGGCCCCTGATCCCTCTCAACCCATCCTATCCGTGTACCTGTCTAAATGTTTCTTATTCGACTGAATTGCTGTGGCAGCATAAAACAACATGGTCACCATAACATTCTCCTTTGGAAGCTATCCACCTTGAAGTGTGCATCATTGAACAAACAGCAGTTTACAACTGAATTCATGGGCAAGCAACTCTTCACCATTGCGTTTTACGTTGAGCAGTAATAATTTATTGGTGGCACAGTGTCTCGTTAAACTAATAATAAAACTGTTTGTCTTGATCACTTAGCCGTTAAAGTCAGTCAAGGGCAGACCAGCATCGGTGGGCCTGTCTCTCGAGACCCACTTGTAATATAATCACCATTTCCTCCATTAAGTGGCAAATCTTTCCATTTTGCATTTTCTATTTCAACCACGGTAGCTCCCTTACCTGCACATGGACACCCACTCCACTGGACTTTGTTGTTGTTGTTTATTATAGTATTTACAGAATACTATGTTTATGCCGGAAGGAACTGCAGATGCTGGTTTAAACCGAAGATACAATACAATACAATACAATACAATATATCTTTATTGACATTGTACAGGGGTACAACGAGATTGGGAATGCGCCTCCCATACGATGCAATAATTTAGTTAATTTAAACAAGAGCAACCCAACGAAACAAATTGTAACAGTTTTAAGACAGAATAAAGTGCAAGTAGATCTGTGCCGGATCACTGTGCCATGTGACCATCCGGCTCAGCAGGACCGGTTCATAGCAGCTATGGCCCTGGGGATGAAGCTGTTCCTGAGTCTGGAGGTGCGGGCGTAGAAGGCCTTGTATCGTCTGCCCGATGGAAGGAGTTCGAACAGACTGTTGCAGGGGCGTGAAGAGTCTTTGTGGATGCTGGTGGCTTTTCTGAGGCATCGTGTGTTGTAGATGCCCTCCAAGTCTGGTAGCTGTGTTCCGATGGCCATCTGAGCTCTATGGACTACCTGCTGAAGAGCTTTCCTCTTTGCCTCCGTGCAGCTGAGATACCACACAGGGATGCCATGTGTTCGGATGCTCTCTATGGTGCAGCGGTAGAATGTCGTCAGTAACTGTTGGGGTAGACCAGACTTTTTCAGTGTTCTTAGGTAGAACAGTTGTTGCTGTGCCTTCTTGACCAGCGCAGCAGTGTTATTGGACCATGTTAGGTCCTCCGAAATGTGAGTGCCCAGAAACGTGAAGCTGGACACTCTCTCCACACTGTCCCCGTTGATAGAGATCGGGGCGTATTCCCCGTTGTGTGACCTACGGAAGTGCACAATACTGGAGTAACTCCGCGGGACTGCAGCATCTCTAAAGAGAAGGAATGGGTGGCGTTTCGGGTCGAGACCCTTCTGTATCGGTTGTGCTGCTGCAAGTAAGAATTTCATTGTTCCACATAGAAACATAGAAAATAGGTGCAGGAGGAGGCCATTTGGCCCTTCGAGCCAGCACCGCCATTCAATGTGATCATGGCTGATCATTCTCAATCAGTACCCCGTGCCTGCCTTCTCCCCATACCCTCTGTCTCCGCCATCCTTAAGAGCTCTATCCAGCTCTCTCTTGAATGCATTCAGAGAATTGGCCTCCACTGCCTTCTGAGGCAGAGAATTCAACAGATTCACAACTCTCTGACTGAAAAAGTTTTTCCTCATCTCAGTTTTAAATGGCCTAACCCTTATTCTTAAACTGTGGCCCCTTGTTCTGGACTCCCCCAACATTGGGAACATGTTTCCTGCCTCTAACGTGTCCAACCCCTTAATAATCTTATATGTTTCGATAAGATCTCCTCTCATCCTTATAAATTCCAGTGTATACAAGCCTAGTCGCTCCAGTCTTTCAACGTATGAAAGTCCCGCCATTCCGGGAATTAACCTAGTTAATCTAATCTGCACGCCCTCAATAGCAAGAATATCCTTCCTCAAATTTGGAGAGCAAAACTGCACACAGTATTCCAGGTGCGGTCTCACCAGGGCCCTGTACAACTGCAGAAGGACCTCCTTGCTCCTTTACTCAACTCCTCTTGTTACGAAGGCCAACATTCTATTGGCTTTCTTCACTGCCTGCTGTACCTGCATGCTTCCTTTCAGTGACTGATGCACTAGGACACCCAGATCTCGTTGTACGTCCCCTTTTTCTAACTTGACACCATTCAGATAATACTCTGCCTTCCGTAGAGCCCTTGCTTCGTCTACACTGCCTGGCCCTCCACCTAGCTTAGCTTCACCTGCAAACAGCTGGACTGTGAATCAACCTTTAACAACTGATTCTCCCTCCTCCTAAACACACATGTGCTCTCAGTACCTCACTTTAGTCATAGGGTGGTGAATCTGTGGAATTCTTTGGCACAGGAGTCTGTGGAGACCAAGTCAGTGGATATTTTTAAGGCGGAGATTGATAGATTCTTGATTGGTACTGGTGTCAGGGGTTATGGGAAGAAGGCAGGAGAATGGGGTTGAGAGGGAAAGATAGATCAGCCATGATTGAATGGCGGAGTAGACACGATGGGCCGAATGGCCTAATTCTGTTCCTATAACTTATGAACTTCTGAATTAATAATAATAATAATAATGCATTACATTTGTATAGCGCTTTTCTAAAAACTCAAACACGCTTTACAGGGTTTACTAAAACATAGAAAAAAATATATAATAAGTAGACGAACAGAAAAGGAGACAGAAGGTGAGGTGACGGTCAGTGGTTGAAGGCAGTGCTGAACAGGTGAGACTTCAGTGATGTTTTGAATGTGGTGAGTGAGGAGGAGTCTCTGACGGTTTGGGGTAGTGAGTTCCAGAGGGTGGGAGCAGCGATGGAGAAAGCCCTGTCCCCCCAGGATCTGAGTTTGGACCGGATGGGGGGGGGACAGGAGGTTAGCAGCAGCAGAGCGGAGGGTACGGGTGGGAGTGTGTCTGTGCAGGAGGTCAGTCAGGTAGGATGGGGCCAGGTTATGGAGGCCTTTGTAGGTCATGAGGAGGATTTTGTACTGGATTCTCTGGGGGATGGGGAGCCAGTGGAGCTTGTAAAGGACGGGGGTGATATGGTCACGGGTCGGGGAGTGGGTGAGTAGACGGGCAGCCGAGTTCTGGATGTATTGGAGTTTATTGATGATTTTTGAGGGTGAACCATAGAGGAGGCTGTTGCAGTAGTCCAGATGGGAGGTGATGAAGGCGTGGATGAGGGTTTCAGCAGCTGTGGAGGAGAGGGATGGACGGAGACGGGCGATGTTTTTGAGGTGGAAGAAGGCTGTCTTTGCGATGTGTTTGATGTGTTTGTCGAAGGAGAGGGTTTGATCAAAGATGATTCCAAGATTCCGGATGTCAGGGGAGGTGGATACTGGGAAACCATCAATATTGAGGGTGAAGTTGTGGGTGGATTTGGTGAGCGTTTTTGGTCCAATGATGATGATTTCAGATTTGTTGCAGTTGAGTTTGAGGAAATTGATTTGAAGCCAAGATTTTATTTCAGTGATGCAGTTTGTCAGGGTAGAGTGCGTGGTGGTGGAGATTGACTTGGTGGAGATGAGGAGCTGGATATCATCAGCGAAGCAGTGGAAATTGAGACCATGACGGCGGATTAATTCACCAAGGGGGAACAGGTACAGGATGAAGAGGAGGGGGCCAAGGACTGAACCTTGGGGGACACCTTGGGGGAGGGGAGCGGTGGGGGATTACATTTTTCTTCACGCATAGCATTGCAAGAGAAACAGTTTGTGTAAGGTCAGTCACCCTTGTTGGTCAATAGACAATAGACAATAGCAATAGGTGCAGGAGTAGGCCATTCAGCCCTTCGAGCCAGCACCGCCATTCAATGCGATCATGGCTGATCACTCTCAATCAGTACCCCGTTCCTGCCTTCTCCCCATACCCCCTCACTCCGCTATCCTTAAGAGCTCTATCCAGCTCTCTCTTGAAAGCATCCAACGAACTGGCCTCCACTGCCTTCTGAGGCAGAGAATTCCACACCTTCACCACTCTCTGACTGAAAAAGTTCTTCCTCATCTCCGTTCTAAATGGCCTACCCCTTATTCTTAAACTGTGGCCCCTTGTTCTAGACTCCCCCAACATTGGGAACATGTTTCCTGCCTCTAATGTGTCCAATCCCCTAATTATCTTATATGTTTCAATAAGATCCCCCCTCATCCTTCTAAATTCCAGTGTATACAAGCCCAATCGCTCCAGCCTTTCAACATACGACAGTCCCGCCATTCCGGGAATTAACCTAGTGAACCTACGCTGCACGCCCTCCATAGCAAGAATATCCTTCCTCAAATTTGGAGACCAAAACTGCACACAGTACTCCAGGTGCGGTCTCACCAGGGCCCGGTACAACTGTAGAAGGACCTCTTTGCTCCTATACTCAACTCCTCTTGTTATGAAGGCCAACATTCCATTGGCTTTCTTCACTGCCTGCTGTACCTGCATGCTTCCTTTCATTGACTGATGCACTAGGACACCCAGATCTCGTTGAACTCCCCCTCCTCCTAACTTGACACCATTCAGATAATAATCTGCCTTTCTATTCTTACTTCCAAAGTGAATAACCTCACACTTATCTACATTAAACTGCATCTGCCATGTATCCGCCCACTCACACAACCTGTCCAAGTCAATGAACTGTACCAGGCTTTTAACAGTGTATTGCAACTCTCTGTTAGTTGAATGTGGATGACTAGTGTGGACGGGACATGTTGGCCGGTGTGGGAAAGCTGGGCCGAAGGGCCTGTTTCCACACTTTAAGAATCTATGATTCTATGAACACTTGCTGGAGCAATCCAGCCTGCATCTCTGGTGAGAGTTTGGCATCGAACAAAGGGTCGTACAGTCATCCGGGGTACAGAAACAAGCCCTTCACCAACTTGCCCATGCCGACCCAGGATGCCCCATCTATACTCGTCCCCCTTGCCAGCACTTGGTCCATATCCCTCTAAACCTTTCCCATCCATGTACCTGTCCAAATGTCTTTTAAATTTTGTTATCGTCCCTGCCTCACCTACTTACTCTGGCAGCTTGTTCTATACACCCACCGCCCTCTGTGTGGAAAAAGTGGTCCCTCAAGTTTTTTAGATGACAGTCTCTGTGGATGCTTTAACAATAGCTGATTTGTAGGTTTCCCTTGTCATAAGAATTGCACGGGCTGTTGCAGAAGGAGCGTAAAATAAGCTGCTGGGTGATCTTAGATTCCAGCATCAGCACTCTCTCGTGTCTCCATACCTTGGGCCGCAAAACCTTGCAGCTCACCATGAGACAGACTCGACTTTCCACGCGAGTTTCAAACTTAAGAGTGAAACGGATAACAATAGACAATAGACAATAGACAATAGGTGCAGGAGTAGGCCATTCGGCCCTTCGAGCCAGCACCGCCATTCAATGTGATCATGGCTGATCATTCTCAATCAGTACCCCGTTGCTGCTTCTCCCCATACCCCCTGACTCCGCTATCCTTAAGAGCTCTCTCTAGCTCTCTCTTGAATGTATTCAGAGAATTGTTTGCTTTGGACTGGATACTGCACGGAATGTGAATGAAAAGTAAATGGTTTTCTGTATGGGAATTCAGTGCTTGGAACCGGATTTATGAGCCAGCTCAATTTTATTGGAAAATGTCGTCTGTTTATACACAAGATATTCCTAGATTAGCGACATGCTGTGTCAAACCCGAATCCAGCATTTGGCCAGGTTTTGCTTACATTAGATTGAGGCACCAATCTCTTTCTAAACGTGCTCATGGCAATATAATTTTCAATTAACCCAGCAAGTTCTCCCTTCTATCATGGTAACGGTGGCTACAATAATTTAGTTTAGTTTAGTTTAGTTTAGTTTAGTTTAGTTTAGTTTAGTTTAGTTTAGTTTAGTTTAGTTTAGTTTAGTTTAGTTTAGTTTAGTTTAAGACAATAGACAATAGACAATAGGTGCAGGAGGAGGCCATTCGGCCCTTCGAGCCAGCACCGCCATTCAATGTGATCACGGCTGATCATTCTCAATCAGTACCCCGTTCCTGCCTTCTCCCCATACCCCCTGACTCCGCTATCCTTAAGAGCTCTATCCAGCTCTCTCTTGAATGCATTCAGAGAATTGGCCTCCACTGCCTTCTGAGGCAGAGAATTCCACAGATTCGCAACTCTCTGACTGAAAAAGTTTTTCCTCATCTCAGTTCTAAATGGCCTACCCCTTATTCTTAAACTGTGGCCCCTGGTTCTGGACTCCCCCAACATTGGGAACATGTTTCCTGCCTCTAACGTGTCCAACCCCTTAATAATCTTATACGTTTCGATAAGATTGGCGGGAGGCTTGGCAGGCAAACTGTAACGGGGAAGTGATGAGAATTCCTTTGGTGCACAGTAAAAGTAATCGGAGCAACTTGACCGACTTTCCCCCCGCAATGTGTGGAAAGATCATTTCACTTAATGATATCAGAGCCCCCCCCCCCCCCCCCCCCCAAACATAGCTTACACCAAGTGCACTGGAATTTAGAAGGATGAGAGGGGATCTTATCGAAACGTATAAGATTATTAAGGGGTTGGACACGTTAGAGGCAGGAAACATGTGCCCATTGTTGGGGGAGTCCAGAACCAGGGGCCACTGTTTAAGAATAAGGGGTAGGCCATTTAGAACTGAGATGAGGAAAAACGTTTTCAGTCAGAGAGTTGTGAATCTGTGGAATTCTCTGCCTCAGAAGGCAGTGGAGGCCAATTCTCTGAATGCATTCAAGAGAGAGCTAGATAGAGCTCTTAAGGATAGCGGAGTCAGGGGGTATGGGGAGAAGGCAGGAACTGATTGAGAATGATCAGCCATGATCACATTGAATGGCGGTGCTGCGTCGAAGGGCCGAATGGCCTCCTCCTGCACCTATTGTCTATTGTTTATTATTGTCCAATACAGAGAGTGCGGCCAAACAACCTCGCGGAAAGCTCAGGAAAAGCCTGATTTCAGTTCTGCCGCACTGAAGTAACCTACCCGTTTGCTTACATTTTCAGACCATTAGTTTCAGTGATCTTGTCGCAACAGTCCAAGACATTCGCCCTGAAGTCACACGTCAAGGACGGACAACCCACTAGAGCATCCCATGTAGGGAGCCACGGTGGCGCAGCGGTAGAGTTGCTGCCTTACAGCGCTTGCAGTGTCGGAGACCCGGGTTCGTACCCGACTACGGGTACCGTCTGTACGGAGTTTGTACGTTCTCCCCGTGTGACCTGGGTGGGTTTTGTCCGAGATCTTCGGTTTCCTCCCACGCTCCAAAGCCGTACAGGTTTGTATGTTAATTGGATTGGTTTAAATGTAAATTGGCCCTAGTGCGTGTAGGATAATGGTAATGTGTGGGGATCGCTGGTCGGTGCAGACTCGGTGGGCCGAAGGGCCTGTTTCTGCGCTGTATCTCTAAACTAAACTGAACTAAACCTCTGACAGCTAAAAGCACTACCTTAATAAGAAGGAGATGAATTCTATAGTGAAGAAAGTCTTAGGTTTGATGTATTATCACACTGTATCTGAGTAAATAATTAGAGTATCATAAGTTCTAGGAGCAGAATGAGGCCAATCGGCCCATCAAGTCTACTCTGCCATTCATTCATTGCTGATCTATCTTTCCCTCTCAACCCCATTCTTCTGTCTTCCCCACATAATCCCTGACACACGTACTATTCAAGAATCTGTCAATCGTACGGTATGGTCAAAATATCCATTGACTTGGCCCCCACAGCCGTCTGTGGCAATGAATTCCTCAGATTCAACACTCTCTGGTTAAATAAATTCCTCCTCATCTCCTCATCACCGGGCGGTCACGGTGGCGCAGCGGTAGAGTTGCTGCCTTACAGCGAATGCAGCGCCGGAGACTCAGGTTCGATCCTGACTACGGGCGCCGTCTGTAAGGAGTTTGTACGTTCTCCCCGTGACCTGCGTGGGTTTTCTCCGAGATCTTCGGTTTCCTCCCACACTCCAAAGACGTACAGGTTTGTAGGTTAATTGACTGGGGCAAATGTAAAAATTGTCCCTAGTGTGTGTAGGATAGTGTTAATGTGCGGGGATCGCTGGGCGGCGCGGACTCGGTGGGCCGAAGGGCCTGTTTCCGCGCTTTATATCTAAATCTAAAATCTAAAGATACGTCCTTTTATTCTGAGGCAAAGGCCGTAGGTCATAGACTCTCCCACTGGGGGTGGAAACTGCCTCTCCACATTCACTCTGTCCAGGCCTTTCACTATTTGGCAAGTTTCATTGAGGTCCCGCCTCATTCTTCTAAACTCCAGTGAGTTCAGTCCCATTGACTTTAAACTCCCATTGACGAACTGTACACTGCAAGGGCCAGGAAGCGAGCGGGCAAGATCATCTCTGTCCCCTCTCACCCTGGCCACAAACTCTTCAAAGCACTTCCTTCTGGAAGGGAAGGCGACTCCGGACTGTCAAAGCAGCCACAGCCGGACATAAAAACAGCTTTTTTTTCCACGAGTGGTAGTTCTACTCAATAACCAAAGTCTGTAGTCTCATTTTTGCTCTGGTTTCTCTTCACCCACATGTTTAGACTGTAATGGTGTATCATTATTGTTTTGATGTGTTTGACGCTTTATTCGTAATTGTTAACTGTATGTTTGTGTTGTCATTTGTGAGTGGAGCACCAAGGCACATTCCTTGTATGTGCACATACTTGGCCAATAAACTTATTCATCATATGTTAAGCCAATAATTTCTTGGATCATTCCCATGAACTTCTTCTAGGCCCAGCACGTCCTTCCTCGGCTATGGGACCCAAAACTGCTCACAATGGTCAAGTCTGAAGAAGGGTCTCGACCCGAAACGTCACCCATTCCTTCTCTCCTGAGATGCTGCCTGACCTGCTGAGTTACTCCAGCATTTTGTGAATAAATACCTTCGATTTGTACCAGCATCTGCAGTTATTTTCTTATACCACAATGGTCGAAATGCGTTCTGACCAGTGCCTTATGAAGCCTCAGCATCTTACCCTGTTTTTATATTCTAGTCCTCTCGAAATAAATGCTAGCATTGCATTCGCCTTCCTTACTACCGATTCAACTTGCAAATGAACTTCTGGGGAATCCCGCACCAGCACTCCCAAGTCCCTTTGTATGTCTGATTTCAAAATTAGAAAATAGTGTATGCCTTTATTCCGATATCCACATGAATATTATGACAGCATATCCACCAGTCAGCCAAAACATTATGACCACTGACAGGCGAAGTGAGTAACGTTGATTATCTTGTTACAGTGGCACCTGTCAAGGGGTGGGATATATTAGGCAGCAAGTGAACGGTCAGATCTTGACGTTGATGTGTTGGATGCAGGAGAAATGGGCAGGAGTAACGACCTGAGCGACTTTGACAAGGGCCAAATTGTTATGGCCAGACGACTGGGTCGGAGCATCTCTGAAATGGCAAGGCTTGTGGGGTGCTCCCGGTCAGCAGTGGTGAGTACCTACCGACAGTGGTCCGAGGAGGGACAAACCACAAACCGGCGACAGGGTGTTGGGCGCCAGAGGCTCATCGATGCGCGAGGGCAACGAAGGTTATCCTGTCTGGTCCGAACCGACAGAAGGTCTACTGTGGCACAAGTCACAGAAAATGTTAATGGTGGTCACGGGAGGAATGTGTCACAATACACAGTGCATCGCACCCTGCTGCGTATGGGGCTGCACACGGAGGACCAACAGCATATTAGGCAGGTGGTCATAATGTTTTGGCTGATCGGTGTATTCTTTGTATTTTAGACTAGCAAAAAAAAAATGGTCTTATCTAGCATCTAATGATGTTTGGTGTAGCAGGACACCTTGGCCCGGTCGCATTGCTAAATATAATTGCTTTGAATATTTTGTCATTATCTGGGTTTTGTGCTGATGTGACTACTTTGCTAAGAATTCAGTGGTGGTCTGAAGTGATCCCTTTTGTAACCTTCGTGTGACCGCATTTCAGCCAGCTGTTATGCATGTTTCTCTCAGGGCAGTTCAGTTTTGCAAAGGAAGTACAACCTAGATATTAAATCCAGATAACCCCGACACACAAAGAGCCTGATGCTGTTCTTTGTACAGGCTATGTATCGATGCCTTCTTTTTTTCACCAAGAACATCGCCAAGTGTGCAGCGGTAGAGTTGCTGCCTCACAGCACCAGAGACCCGGGTTCGATCCTGACTACAGGTGCGTGTCTGTACGGAGTTTGTACGTTCTCCCCCCCGTGACCTGGGTGGGTTTTCTCCGAGACCTTCGGCTTCCTCCCGCACTCCAAAGACGTACAGGTTTGTTGGTTAATTGGATTGGTAAAATTGTAAATTGCCCCCTAGTGTGCAGGATAGTGTCAGTGTGCGGGGATCGCTGGTCGGTGCGGACTCGGTGAGCCGAAGGGCCTGTTTCCGCGCTGTATCTCTAAACTAAACTAAACTACATCATGCCTCGGATGTTAGAGTACCTGCCTTGCGCCTCAAAACTGGCTAAAAATCCAATGTTTTTTCTTCTTGTGGACATAGATTGCTTTATGATCTCCCTTAATCCAGTTCTGTGTCTCAAGCAATCGCAATATTATTTAAAGAAAGCAGTAAATCTAATCTAATATACTTTGGAACACCCTGTCCAACCAGGCCAAGGTGTCTCACCATATCAAACATCAGTAGATCTTAGATAAATCCATGCTGGCTCGTCCAAGAGATCAAGAATAGACGTGGTCACGATGCTCATGGGAATACTCCGACTGTTTACTTTGGTAAAATGTGAAAAGAATTTTAAGCTATAAACATGTTCAGGTTAATGAAAGGCAGATGGATAAAACACATGTGTCTGCCGTGGAGAATTCTTTAACTACTTGAAGACCATTGAACTGCCCCAGTCACTGATTCCACCAACTTCACAGACATGGCCCGATTCTTCACAGCATGAGAGTTTGGCAATGCTGAGCTGGCATCCTCTCGAACATACAAGTCACCTATTACTTTACTCCGGCTTTAGAATATAACGGATCACTATCATTGTTTCTGGGTCTCCTGTCATTTGAAAAATAGATCCTTGCATTTGTCAACCTCAGTAAGAACAGTTCCTCTTGTCTAACGACCTGCCCCGAATTTCAATGCTCCGTGAACTTTATACACAACAGTAGGGGAATTGAGAACCAGAGGACATATTGTAGGTTTAAGGTGAAGGGGGAAAGATTTAATAGGAAGTAACTTTTTCACACAGACGTGGTGTGTGTGTGTGTGTGTGTGTGTAATGAGCTGCCAGAGTAGGTAGTTAAGGCAGGGACTATTGCAATGTTTGAAACAATGGACAGGTAAATGGATAGGACAGGTTTAGAGGGATACTAGACCAAGTGGACCAGTTGGGCCCAAACCTCTCCTGTATTGGTGCGGCACCCTCTCCTCCCCCCTTCCCCCCCTCCTCCCCCTCCTCCCTTTCGCCCTCCCTCCCCCTTCTTCCCCCTCCCTCCTCCCTCTCCCCCTTCCCCCTCCTCCCCTCCCCTCCCCTATCCCCTACCTCTCCCCTCACCTCCCCCTTCCCCTCCCCCTTCCCCTCCCACTCCATCCCCTCCAGCCCCCCTTATCCTCCCCCCTCCCTCCCCCTCTCCCCTTCCCCCTCCCACCCCCCTCCTTCTCCCCTCCCTCCCCCTCCCCCTACCCCCTCCCACCCCCTCCCTCCTCCCTCTCCCCTCCCCCTCCCTCCCCTCCCCCTCCCCTACCCCTCCCCTCACCTCCCCCTTCCCCATCCCCTCCCACTCCATCCCCCCTTTTCCTCCCTTCCCCTCCCTCCTCCCTCTCCCCTCCCCCTCTCTCCCCTCCCCCTCCCCTCACCTCTCCCTTCCCCATCCCCTCCCACTCCATCCCCCCTTTTCCTCCCTTCCCCTCCCTCCTCCCCCTCCCCTCCCCCTCCCCTCCCCCCTCCCCTACCCCTCCCCTCACCTCCCCCTTCCCCTCCCACTTCCCCTCACACTCCATCCCCCTCAACCCCCTTATCCTCCCTCCATCCCCTCCCCCCTTCCCCCTCCCTCCCCCTCCCTCCTCCCTCTCCCCTTCCCTCCCCTCTCCCCTCCCCCTTTCCCCTCCCCCTTCCCCCTCCCTCCCCCCTACATCCTCCCTCTCCCCTCGCACTCCCTCCCCTACCCCTCCCCTACCCCTCCCCTCACCTCCCCCTCCCCAATTCCCCTCCCCCATCCCCTCACACTCCATCCCCCTCAACCCGCCTTATCCTCCCTCCTCCCCCCCTCCCTCCCTCCCCCCCTCCACCCCACCCAGCCTCCCTCCCCCCCTCCACCCCACCCAGCCTCCCTCCCCCCTCCCTCCCTGGGAGATAGATTTAAACTTTAAAATATGAATGTTTAAAACTATAACACCGATTTCAATGAAACTTCTTCCATTAGCACCAAAGTGATGACGGTGAGTAAGGTGGGCCTAAAATTGTCACGCTATCGTGTACCATCTTGGCTGTAGTTCAGGAACAAACAAACAATTGTAAACAAACTAATTGTAGACATTCAAAGAACTCCCCCTCCCCTCCCCCACTCACCATCAACAGCACCATAGTCACATCTGTGGAGTCATTTAAGTTCCTTGGAACCATCATCTCCAGGGACCTTAAATGGGGGCCACCATCGACTCCACAGTCAAAAAGGCCCAACAGAGGATGTACTTCCTGCGGCAATTGAGGAAACACAATCTGCCACAGGCAATGATGGTCCAATTCTATACTGCTATCATTGAGTCCGTCCTCACCTTCTCCATCATGGTCTGGTTTGGCTCAGCACCAAGCACGACATCCGGAGACTGCCACGGATCGTTCGATCAGCTGAGAAGGTTGTTGGCTGCAACCTTCCCCCCATTGACGAACTGTACACTGCAAGGGCCAGGAAGCGAGCGGGCAAGATCATCTCTGACCCCTCTCACCCTAGCCACAAACTCTTCGAAGCACTTCCCTTCTGGAGGGCAACTCCGGACTGTCAAAGCAGCCACAACCAGACATAAAAACAGCTTTTTTCCATGTGATAGTTCTACTCAATAACCAAAGTCTGTAGTCTCTTTTTTTGCTCTGGTTTATTTTCATCCACATGTTTAGACCGTAATGTTGTATCCTTATTGTTTTGAAGTGTTATGCTTTATTCTTAATTGTTAACTATATGTTTGTGTTGTCATTTGTGAGGGGAGCACCAAGGCACATTCCTTGTATATGCACATACTTGGCCAATAAACTTATTCACTCATTCATTCATTCATTCATTCATTCATTCATTCATTCATTCATTCATTCATTCATTCATTCATTCATTCATTCATACATTCATTCATTCATTCCAACAAACAAGAGTTTTAGTATATAGATGGGCCAAAGACAGGCAGGTAGGACTAGTGTAGATGGGACATGTTGGTCAGTGTTGGCAAGTTAGGCCAAAGGGCCTGTTTGAAGGAATGGGTGACGTTTCGAGTCGAGACTCGTCTTCAGTGTATCTTCAGTTTAAACCAGCATCTGCAGTTCCTTCCTACACATTTTGTCCGCTCCATTGCAAAATCTCCTCAAGATTTGTCTACTTTGAAGAAGTTCTCCTCCTCTCTCCGACGAGAGTTTTGCAACGCCCTCTTTCGCTGCTCCCCTCTGTGGAGTCTGAAGAAGGGTCTCCACCCGAAATGCCACCCATTCCGTCGCTCCAGAGATGCTGCCTATCCCGCTGAGTTAGACAATAGACAATAGGTGTAGGAGGAGGCCATTCGGCCCTTCGAGCCAGCGCCGCCATTCAATGTGATCATGGCTGATCATTCTCAATCAGTACCCCGTTCCTGCCTTCTTCCCATACCCCCTGACTCCGCTATCCTTAAGAGCTCTATCTAGCTCTCTCTTGAATGCATTCAGAGAATTGGCCCCCACTGCCTTCTGAGGCAGAGAATTCCACAGATTCACAACTCTCTGACTGAAAAAGTTTTTCCTCATCTCAGTTCTAAATGGCCTACCCCTTATTCTTAAACTGTGGCCCCTTGTTCTGGACTCCCCCAACATTGGGAACAAGTTTCCCAATGTTACTCCAGCTTCGGTTTAAACCAGCATCTGCAGTTCCTTCCTACACCTTCAATATAGATGTTGTCTTGTTTGTTACTCTTCTGCCATTTGCCTTGGCAAGCAGTTGTAACACCAAAGGGCTTCCTGATACCACAATTACTGTGGCTACCATGCAGAAGCCCTCATGAAAAATGATTTTGAACAGGAAAAGAGGGAAATAAATGCATCTTATTTAATTTTATTTTCGAGAAGCAACAGCATCAAATGCCTGGGGAAATGTTTTTGCTCTCTGAGTGAGCACGTATGAAATATTAATTGGATAAAACATGAATCACAGTCTCCGCGATCTTGCTGCCATTTTGTTTGGACAAGCAGGGCGGTATTGAAATGAGTGCCACAAAACACCGAAGACGATGTGAAAGGATGAACAAAAATTTGTCGAACGCTTAGCTTTCTGAAGGTCAAAGAGCTGAAAGACCCAAGTAAAAATTGACAATAATGAACAATACTCAGATTTTCACTGCCCCTTGTTCAGTATAATAGACGTCCAGGAATGCCAGAGAAACAAACAACATTTTCTGAAAGAGCTGCTTTCTTGACCAAGTGTTGAAGTGCGATTCTTAAAGTACCAGTGAAATCAGATTCACCCTGTGTACACTAATAGGTTTTTAGATTGATGTTTTATTCTGGTCCTTCAGACTTAGTTACATGATTTTTAAAAATGGAATCTCTACGTGTTTTCTCTGTGCTTTTTCCATCTGGCACCTTCGACCTCCCACAGACCGTGACACTCTGAAGATAGCTTTGCTGGTCGTCTGTGTGGCCTGTTTGGCAGTGCACATTTCCAATACGCATTTATATGAGCTAGAAATGCAAACATAATCTGGGTTACATTTGGAATGGAGGCTGACAGGCCTTTCATCTGTGTGAACCCGCATTTATTATTTAACGTAGAATATTTTTCTTATTAAGCGCAAATATAATTCCGTGTCCGCTCAGTGATACGAATTTTGGATTTTGGAGATGTAGCACATATACAGGCCTTTCAGCCCACCGAGTCCGCACCGACCAGCGATCCCCGCACATTAACATAAGCCTGTTTATTTCACAAAGTGCAGGAGTAACTCAGCAGGTCAGGCAGCATCTCAGGAGAGAAGGAATGGGAGAAGGAAAGGTCCCGCTGAGTTACTCCAGCATTTTGTAATGCTAACAATGACCTGTTTCCTTTATCACTGTTACTTGTTTGAATATCTTTCATTCATTTGTTCTACATCTCTCTACACCACTGTCTATATCTCTCGTTTCCCTATCCCCTGACGTTCAGTCTGAAGAAGGGTCTCGATCCGAAACATCACCCATTCCTTTTCTGCAGAGATGCTGCCTGTCCCGCTGAATTACTCCAGCTCTTTGTGTCTAACTTCAGTTTAAACCAGCATCTGCAGTTCCTTCCTACACAAGGAAATAAGGAGATGATTGAGCAGGGCTCCTTCAATAGGACATTTGCAGGCTCCTTTCAGCTGCATTGTTTCAGCACACACTATGCACAAAAGCGCCAGGCCTTGGAGAGCCAGAGCCCTGCCATCGGTTCCATATTAACATAGAAACATAGAAAATAGGTGCAGAAGGAGCCCATTTGGCCCTTCGAGCCAGCACCGCCATTCATTGTGATCATGCTGATCATTAAGAATAAGGGGTAGGCCATTTAGAACTGAGATGAGGAAAAACCTTTTCAGTCAGAGAGTTGTGAATCTGTGGAATTCTCTGCCTCAGAAGGCAGTGGAGGCCAATTCTCTGAATGCATTCAAGAGAGAGCTAGATAGAGCTCTTAAGGATAGCGGAGTCAGGAGGTATGGGGAGAAGGCAGGAACGGGGTACTGATTGAGAATGATCAGCCATGATCACATTGAATGGCGGTGCTGGCTCGAAGGGCCGAATGGTCTCCTCCTGCTATTGTCTATTGTCTATTGTCTATTGTGAAAGGCTCAATTGTAATCGTGTATTGTCTTTCCGCTGGCTGGTTAGCATGCAACAAAACCTTTTCACTGTACACGTGACAATTAACCAAACTAAACTAAACTAAACTACATTGAACGAAAATAAAGATTGCAAGGTTGCAACTCAAGGGAGAATTATTTGGCAGAAGTATACCACACAAGCACTACGCTAACAAGAAATAAAATTAGACCAAACTAGCATTCGTTATTCAATGATCTATTTTATCAGCCTTTAATGAAAATGATTTTCTTACCATTTTTCACACATTAAGTGGCCCTTGTTTGTGAGGTATTTACCATCTGCCATAGGCCAACACTTTGCATATGAATTGAAAGAGATATTAATAAAATAATTGAGGGCTTATCCAGAGGTTAGCCTCAGAAGGGCCATTGTTGGGGAAGGAACATTTATTCCTTATCGCTGGTCTTAAAAAGGGCAATTATTTGGAATCTATTAAATCGGAATTTATAATACCTCAGCATTCTGCATTTTAAATGGGAAACTGTTTGGATGAAGGAATACATTAGTATAAATCATTACCACACTGAAAATCCATGACTAGCCCATTTTTCAAACATTTCTATCCCTTGCCAAGGAAATGAGAGGCTCAGTGAATACTTGATGGGAAAAACATGGAGTAGTGGGTGTTGTCAGAATGTTTATTGTATTCACCCGCATCGGTGCAGGGACAATGACTGAAGCACCAGTCATAAGTTCACGTTCATAAGTGATAGAAGAATTAAGGCCGTTCAGCCCATCTAGTGTTCTCTGGTCTATTTTTGATGGAAAATAGATGCAGGAGGAGGCCATTCGGCCCTTCGAGCCAGCACCGCCATTCATTGTGATCATGGCTGATCGTCCACAATCAATAACCTGTGTTTATTCACAAAATGCTGGAGTAACTCAGCAGGTCAGGCAGCATCTCGGGAGAGAAGGAATGGGTGACGTTTCGGGTTGAGACCCTTCTTCAGACTCGACCCGAAACGTCACCCATTCCTTCTCTCCCGAGATGCTGCCTGACCTGCTGAGTTACACCAGCATTTTGTGAATAAATACCTTCAATTTGTACCAGCATCTGCAGTTATCTTCTTATACTATCAATAACCCGTGCCTGCCTTCTCCCCATATCCCTTGATTCCACTAGCCCCTAGAGCTCTATCTAACTCTCTCTTAAATCCATCCAGTGGTTTGGCTTCCACTGCCCTCTGTGGCAGAGAATTCCACAAATTCACAACACTCTGGGTAATATATCGTTATTGATATATTCATCTATCTCTCCCTCCTAACCCCATTCTCCTGCCTTCTCCCCATAACCTCTGACACACGCACTAATCAAGAATCTGTCTATCTCTGCCTTAAAAATATCCACTGACTTGGCCTCCACAGCCTACTGCGGCAAAGAGTTCCACAGATTCACAGCCCTCTGACAAAGAAAAATTCCTCTTAATCTTCCTAAAGGAATGTCCTTTAATTCTATTGCTATGACCTCTGGTCCTAGACTCTCCCACCAGTGGAAACATCCTCTCCACATCCACTCTATCCAGGCTTTTCACTATTCGGTAAGTTTCAATGAGGTCCCCCCTCATCCTTCTAAACTCCAGCGAGTACAGGCCCAGTGCCATCAAACGCACATCATATGTTCATCATCGCTAATGGAATGTTGGCCTTCATAACGAGAGGATTTCAGTATAGAAGTAAAGAGGTTCTTCTGCAGTTGTATAGGCCCCTGGTAAGACCACATCTGGAGTATTGTGTACAGTTTTGGTCTCCTAATTTGAGGAAGGACATCCTTGTAATTGAGGCAGTGCAGCGTAGGTTCACGAGATTGATCCCTGGGATTACGGGACTGTCATATGAGGAAAGATTGAAAAGACTAGGCTTGTATTCACTGGAGTTTAGAAGGGCGAGAGGGGATCTTATAGAAACATATAAAATTATAAAAGGACTGGACAAGCTAAATGCAGGAAAAAATTTCCCAATGTTGGGCGAATCCAGAACCAGGGGGCACAGTCTTAGACTAAAGGGGAGGCCATTTAAAACTGAGGTGAGAAGGAACCTTTTTTACCCAGAGAGTTGTGAATTTGTGGAATTCTCTGCCACAGAGGGCAGTGGAGGCCAAATCACTGGATGGATTTAAGAGAGAGTTAGATAGAGCTCTAGGGGCTAGTGGAATCAAGGGATATGGGGAGAAGGCAGGCACGGGTTATTGATTGTGGATGATCAGCCATGATCACAATGAATGGTGCTGGCTCGAAGGGCTGAATGGCCTCCTCCTGCACCTATTTTCTATGTTTCTATGTTTCTATATATCATCACAGTCGAAACGGAATTCTTTATGCCAATGGGTTGTGGACGCTGGATCACAGGCGGTCCAGTTTTGGTCTCCAAATTTGAGGAAGGATATTCTTGCTATTGAGGGCGTGCAGCACAGGTTTACTAGGTTAATTCCCAGAATGGCGGGACTGTCATATGTTGAAAGACTGGAGCGACTAGGCTTGTATACACTGGAATTTAGAAGGATGAGAGGGGATCTTATCGAAACGTATAAGATTATTAAGGGGTTGGATACGTTAGAGGCAGGAAACATGTTCCCAATGTTGGGGTAGTCCAGAACCAGGGGCCACAGTTTAAGAATAAGGGGTAGGCCATTTAGAACAGAGATGAGGAAAAACTTTTTCAGTCAGATAGATGTGAATCTGTGGAATTCTCTGCCTCAGAAGGCAGTGGAGGCCAATTCTCCGAATGCATTCAAGAGAGAGCTGGATAGAGCTCTTAAGGATAGCGGAGTCAGGGTGTATGGGGAGAAGGCAGGAACGGGGTACTGATTGAGAATGATCGGCCATGATCGCATTGAATGGCGGTGCTGGCTCGAAGGGCCGAATGGCCTCCTCCTGCACCTATTGTCTATTGTCTATTGTCTATTGTATTTAAAGTGGATTTTAAATATATATATTTTGTAGATACGGAGTGGAAACAGACCCTTACAACCCATTAAGTTCAGCGATCACCCATACGTCTTCTATCCAACACACTAGTGACAATGTACAGAAGGCAAATAACCTACATATCTGCGCAGCTTTGGAATGTGGGAGGAAACCGGAGCACCCGGAGAAAATCAACAGAGGGACAGTACAAACGCCATCCAGACAGCACCCGTAGTCAGGATCGAGCTCGGGTCTCTGGCGCTGTAAGGCAGCAACTCTACCGCTGCACCACCGTGCTGCCATGGACATTAGATCATCGGAGCCATTTCAAGTGGAGTATTTTTTCGTTTAGTTTGGAGATACAAAGTGGAATCAGACCCTTTCTGCCCACATCAAGCAACTGAACCATCCTACAAGAACTAGAGGGCAGTCCTGACCTAATATCTACCTCATTGGAGACCCTTGGAATACCTTGGAATCCGCAGAGACCGTTCCCTCCGTTACTCCCTGGTCCACTCGTCCCTTCCTACCCAAACCACCCCATCCCCGGGCACTTTCCCCTGCAACCGCACGAGATGCAACACCTGTCCCTTTACCTCCCCCCTCAACTCCATCCAGGGACCCAAACAGTCTTTCCAGGTGAGACAGAGATTCACCTGCACCTCCTCCAACCTCATCTATTGCATCCGCTGCTCTAGATGTCCACTTATTTACATCGGCGAAACCAAACGCAGGCTCGCCGATCGTTTCGTTCAACACCTTCGCTCAGTCCGTCTTAACCAACCTGATCTCCCGGTGGCTGAGCACCAACTCCCCCTCCCACTCCCAGTCTGACCTTTCTGTCATGGGCCTCCTCCAGTGCCATAGTGAGGCCCACCGGAAATTGGAGGAACAGCACCTCATATCTCGCTTGGGCAACTTGCAGCCCAGCGGTATGAACATTGACTTCTCCAACTTTAGATAGTTCCTCTGCCCCTCCCTTCCCCTCCCCCTTCCCAGTTCTCCCTCTATCTTCCTGTCTCCACCTATATCCTTCCTTTGTCCCGCCCCCCCTGACATTAGTATGAAGAAGGGTCTCGACCCGAAACGTCACCCATTCCTTCTCTCCCGAGATGCTGCCTGACCTGCTGAGTTACTCCAGCATTTTGTGAATAAATACCTTGGAATACCTTTAATCAGACTTTACTGGATTTTATCTTGCACTGAACGTTATTCCCGCCATTCCCTTTGTCGTGTGTCTGTTTACTGTGGATGGCTCAATTCTAAGCTTGTATTGTTTTTTCCACTGAACTCATAGCACACAACTAAAGCTTTCCACTGTAGCCCAGCACAGGTGACAAACTAAATGAAACCGTGTGCACTCCACCCAGACGAACACCCATACACTACTAGTTCCTTCCTGCACACTAGAGACAATTTACAGAAGATAATTAACATACAAACCTGCACGTCTTTGGAATGGGGAAGGAAACAACTTGCCCACACCGACCAACATGCTCCGCCTGCGCTAGTCCCGCCTGACAGCATTTGGCCCATATCCCTCCAACCTGTCCTGGTTTCTGGGGAGAAGGCAGGAGGATGGAGTTGAGAGGGAGAGATAGATCAGCCATGATTGAATGGCGGATTAGACGTGATGGGCTGAACGGCCTAATTCCGCTCCTATCGCTTATGACCTTATGAAACCGATGCTGACTATGGGTGCTTGTCTGTACGTCGCCTGTACGTTCTCCCCGTGACCTACGTGGGTATTCTCACAGATCTTCCGTTTCATCCCACACTCCAAAAACGTGCAGGTTTGTAGGTTATTTGGCTTGGTGCAATTGTAAATTCTCCCCAGAGTGTGGAGGATAGTGCTAGAGTGCGGGGATCGCTGGACGGTGTGGACTCGGTGGGCCGAAGGGCCTGTTTCCGCACTGTACCTCTAAACTAAAGAAGAGTTGAGGTGTGGAGCAGTCCGCCCATAAATGTACTGGATAACGGTGCGGGTTTAAAGGGCCTCAAAGGGCTGGCTTTCTCCTCATCCTGTTTTCATGTGTTCTTTCCTTCTCCTGGAAAAACAGAGTTCTGGAAAGCTGAAATGAGAACAGAGAATGCTGGAGATACTTAGCAGGTGAGACATGTCTACTTCTGATGAAAAGTCACCAATCAGAAACGTCGACTTTGTTTCGAAGGTAGACACAAAATGCTGGAGTAACTCAGCGGGACAGGGGGCATCTCTGGAGAGAAGGAATGGGTGACGTTTCGGGTCGAGACCCTTCTTCAGAGTTTCTCTGCACAAATGCTGCCTGGCCAACAACCTCCATCTTAATTAATAGAGCAATCTAATTAATAGAGGCAAGCTAATACATCCTGTGACGGTAGGATGTGTGCAAATCAAAGCGAACGACAGCCTTTAATGATTATTAAATATCATTCAATATTGTGTCTGAAGAAGGGTCCAGACCCGAAACGTCACCCCGTCCCTTTTCTCCAGAGATGCTGCCTGCCCCGCTGAGTAGTCTAGTTGAGTTTAGTTTAGAGATACAGCGCGGAAACAGGCCCTTCGGCCCACCGGGTCTGCACCGACCAGCGATCCCCGCACACTAACTCTACTCTACACACACGAGGGACAATTGTACATTCATACCAAGCCAATTAACTCACAAACCAGTACGTCTTTGGAGTGTGGGAGGAAACCGGAGATCTCGGAGAAAACCCCACGCAGATCACGGGGAGAACGTACAAACTCCGTGCAGACAAACACCCGTGGTCAGGATCGAACCCGTGCCTCTGGCGCGGTAAGCCGGCAGCTCTACCGCTGCACCACCCTGCCACCCACACTCCTACACATTTTGTCTACCATCACTAAATATCGCGGACTGATGTGTCTTTCTTTTACATTCTAGGTGTAGAAAGCCTACCGGGAGGAGGTGGCTGATCTGGCACTCTGGTGTCAGGACAATAGCCTCCTCTTGAATGTCAAAAAAACTAAGGAGCTGATTGTGGACTTTAGAAGGGCTCTGTAATGTCTTTTGTATGACCCTGTTGTGGCTAGCACAATGAATATATGCCCGACATCTTGTAAGAAGATTTTATTACTGATCCTTCACCAGGAAACTTCTAGAAGGTCACCTGACCTCAGTCACAAGGCACAAGCCCATTAGCCCTAGAAGGTCATCTGACCTCAGTCACAATGAACAAGCCCATTGGCCAGCTTCTGCTCTTGGCCTCAAGGGGGCACTGGCATTTACATTACATATACATCACATCTCCCCCTTTACTTTACTTACATCACATCTCCCCCTTCAACGTTGGGGTCAAAACTAATAACTTGAAGCTTTAATCAATTTAATGTGGATGAAACACCACAAATAACACAATGCTCTTCAAACTACAAAACTATCAATTTTACATAACAAGCCGTGCCGGGGGTTTGGACAATCGCCCACTTCTCGTGCAAGTCGTATTTCCAACCCGTTCTGTGTCGTATTTATGTTGTATGCGTGTGTGGCTTGGCACGCTTTGAGCCGGTTCCTCCACCACAAGACCCTGTGATGCGGCCTGTGATAGTCCTCTTGAATCTGTGAGACTAGCTCCTTCTAGGAGAGGGGGTCCTCCTTGTTGGAGAGTGCTCGCGCTCGTCTGCTGCGTATTGCCAGGGTATTGCTCAGCTGCTTCGTGCGCAGGTCTAATGTCCTTCCTGTTTCTGCGGAACTCAGTACCGCTCGGTGTAGAGATGACGTAGCTCCGAGGGGACAGGTTTTCTCTTGCAATGCGGCCACGTTGCCACTCGGTTGGTTTGGCACGAAACCACACCTGTTGTTGTTGTTCCAACTGGAGATAAATGGGTCTACTGTGGATAGGGTGAGCAGTTTTAAATACCTGGGAGTCCACATCACAGAGGATCTGACGTGGGCAACGCACATTGCCGCACTGGTGGGTAAGGCAAAGCAGCGCCTTTACCACCTTAGACAGCTGAGGAAATTCAGAGTGTCTCAGAGGATCCTTTATTGCTTCTACTCTGGGGCTGTAGAGAGCATCCTGTCCGGCAACATTACAGTCTGGTTTGGGAACAGCTCTGCCCAGGACAGGATGGCCCTGCAGAGAGTAGTGCGTTCGGCAGAACGCACCATGGGAACTACACTCGTCCCCCTGCAGGACCTATACATCAGGAGGTGCAGATCCAGAGCAAGTAAGATTCTGAGGGACCCCTGCCACCCCAGTAACGGACTGTTCCAGATGCTACGGTCAGGCAAACGCCTCCGCTGTCACGCTGTGAAAACGGAGAGGATGAGACGGAGTTTCTTCCCACAGGCCATCAGGACTGTCAACTTTTATAATTCCAGGGACTAAATTTTGTCTTCTCTGTATTAACTTTAATTTATATGCTGTAACTGTAATTCGTTTATTTTTTGCACAATCCGCGGGCATTGCCACTTTCATTTCACTGCACATCGTGTATGTGTACGTGACAAATAAACTTGACTTGACTTGACTTGAAATGAATCCAATGCAGTCGTTCAAAAATGACAGCAGTGAATGAATTGAACACATTTCCCCAGTAACTGTGATGGAAATAGTAAAGGCCATTTAACAAACAAAGGACGTATTTTCCCTGGGGAACTTGTACAGTAAACCATCAGTGCGATGTAAAGCACCAGCAAAGTATTCTTGAATTGTGGTCACGGTTGTGAGGCCAGAAACTACATCAAGAAGCAGTGAACAGCAGATAGACACAAAATGCTGGAGTAACTCAGCGGGACAGGCAGCATGTCTGGAGAGAAGGAACGGGTGACGTTTCGGGTCGAGACCCTTCTTCACACTGAGAGTCAGGGGGGAGGGAAACTGGAGATATGGAAAGGCACAGAGAGAAGGTAAAGTGTGAAAATGACAGATCAAAGCTGACGAGCCGGAGCGCTGGAGGAATCACATAGGGGGAGCAGCGAGAGAGGGGCGTTGCTGAACTCTCGTCGGAGAGAGGAGGGGAACTTCTTCAAAATAGACATACCTTAAGGAGATTTCGCAGTGGAGCAAACAAAATATGTATTTATTCACAAAATGCTGGAGTAACTCAGCAGGTCAGGCAGCATCTCGGGAGAGAAGGAATGGGTGACGTTTCGGGTCGAGACCCTTCTTCAAACGTGACAAAGAAGGGACTCGACCCGAAACGTCACCCATTCCTTCTCTCCCGAGATGCTGCCTGACCTGCTGAGTTACTCCAGCATTTTGTGAATAAATACCTTCGATTTGTACCAGCATCTGCAGTTATAGACAATAGACAATAGACAATAGGTGCAGGAGTACGCCATTCAGCCCTTCGAGCCAGCACCGCCATTCAATGCGATCATGGCTGATCACTCTCAATCAGTACCCCGTTCCTGCCTTCTCCCCATACCCCCTCACTCCGCCATCCTTAAGAGCTCTATCCAGCTCTCTCTTGAAAGCATCCAACGAACTGGCCTCCACTGCCTTCTGAGGCAGAGAATTCCACACCTTCACCACTCTCTGACTGAAAAAGTTCTTCCTCATCTCCGTTCTAAATGGCCTACCCCTTATTCTTAAACTGTGGCCCCTGGTTCTGGACTCCCCCAACATTGGGAACATGTTTCCTGCCTCCAATGTTATTTTCTTAAACAAAATATATAGGAAGGAACTGCAGATGCTGGTTCCCACCGAAGATAGACACTCAGCGATGCCAGACAATGCAACTCTGGAGAACATGGATGCACGATGTTTAGGGTCAGGACCCTTCTTCAGACTCCGTTCCCACTGAGTTACTCCAGACACGTTGTCTCTTCTTTTGTAGACCAACATCTGAAGCACCTTTCCATATCTCCAGTTTCCCTCTCCCCTGTTTGTTTGTGAGAGGAATATGTGGAATTCTCTGCCACAGAGGGCAGTGGAAGCCAAATCACTGGATGGATTTAAGAGAGAGTCAGATAGAGTACTAGGGGATAGTGGAATCAAGGGATGTGGGGAGAAGGCAGGCACGGGTTGCTAGTTGTGGACGATCAGCCATGATCACAATGAATGGCGGTGCTGGCTCGAAGGGCCATAATGGCCTCCTCCTGCACCTATTTTCTATATTTCTATGTTTCTATGTTTCTATGAATAGATCGGGTAGATGCACAGAGTAGGTAAATCGAGGACCAGAGGACATTGGTTTAAGTTGAAGGGGAAAAGATTTAATAGGAATCTGAAGGGTAACTTCAATATTTGTTTGATTCAGGATAAATAATGTAAAGTTTTATGGGGAGAGGAGCTGTTAATGCCTGCAAGGTTTAAAAAAAAACATTTTTGGCAGTAAAAAAACTTGTTGGAAGAGCTCAGCAGGGCAGGCAGCATCTGTGGAGGCAAATGTACAGGTGACATTTCAGGATTGGTCAGAATAAGGGGTAGGCTAAAAATAAGGGATAGGACATTTCGGACTGAGATGAGGACAAACTGTTTTCACCCAGTGAATCTGTGGAATTCTCTGCCACAGAAGGCAGTGGAGGCCGATTCACTGGATGTTTTCAAGAGAGAGTTAGATTTAGCTCTTAGGGCTAACGGAATCAAGGGATATGGGGAGAAAGCAGGAACGGGGCACTGATTTTAGATGATCAGCCATGATCATATTGAATGGCGGCGCAGGCTCGAAGGGCCGAATGGCCTGCTCCTGCACCTACTTTCTGTGTTTCTATGTTTCTGTGGTCCCTTCTCATTTCTTTCCCTAGAAACTGCATGGCCCGTAGGGTTTCTCCGGCAATTTGTTTCTCACGCTGGATTCCTGCATCTGTAATCTCTTGAGTTGCAATTTTTATAGGCAATCTGTAAATAGCACTGCGCCCATAATGGGAGTGACTGCACAAAACCTGATGAGAGATCATTAGTATTTAATGTGTTTGTTGATCTTATCACATCATGGATCAAAGGCCCGTTTATTGAAAAGAAATGCCAAGCATTTCTAACCAAGCGTTCTGTTTTTAGAATCAATGATGCAAGCCGTAATAAGAGTTCATCATTCTGGATTAGTACAGGGTGCCGGGGTTAATGGGGAGAAGGCAGGGGGAATGGGGTTAGGACAGAGAGGTAGATCAGCCATGACTGAATGGCGGAGTTGATTTAATGGGCCGGATGGTCTAATTCTGCTCCTATAACTTACAGTATGAACTATTATCATTGATGTATGAAAACTCACTGAACAGTGGAACAGCATCCCTCTCCCCATCAGAACTGCCCCCTCCATCGACTCCTTTAAGTCCAGGCTCAAAACCTATTTCTACTCCCTAGCGTTTGAGGCCCTCTGAGGGGGCGCTGTGAACTGTTTATGTATGTGCTGTTATGTTTGTGTGCCATTGTATGTTCGTTCTTAGTACCTGAACTGATGTACAGCACTTTGGTCAACGTGGGTTTTTTTACAAATGTGCTACACAAATAAAATTGACTTGACTTGATTCTAAAAACACCCATTCTTCCCGAGAAGCAGATTAAATTGAATCAGCAGTAATGCCTAATTCTCCACAGTTTCACTCTTTCCTCTGGTACAGTTGTTCGTCAGGTATGGGAATCATAATCCGCTACACAATTCAAAACATTCCCACCAATTCTGCTAAAGTTTCACAATTCACAACTCTTTATCCTTCCCGTTCTTCCACCTGTCTTTCCATCCCTTGCTTCAGTCCAGGACCTGCCTGTGTTCACCTCTTACTGCCCATGCTCTGCCCTGTCTCTCCTCTTTCCCACCCTCCCACCTGCAGTCAGTCTGACGAAGGGGCCGGACCTGCGACTTCACCTATCCACTGTCTCCAGAGATGCTGCCTGACCTGCTGGGTCACTCCAGCAATTTGTATCTATCTTTGGTGAAAGCTGGCATCTGTATTTCCTTGTTATTACACGAGAACCGTTGCTCCATATTCTAAGACCTATGGCCTTTGCCTCAGAATAAAATCTTTAGATTTTAGATTTAGATTTAGAGATACAGCACGGAAACAGGCCCTTCGGCCCACCGAGTCCGCGCCGCCTGTTGTGATATTGCAGGGACTACTTTGTTGTATTACAAGGACTACTTTGTTTGCCTGTGTAGTAATGTCTATATAAGAGAATGAGGTGATTAGGTGGCCACTCTGGTTCCAGGTGGCCACGGAATAAACAGCCTGGATTTAATCTCCAGAATTCTAACCTTTTAAACACGTGTACTTGTGGTCCGTCCAGAGCCATAACAAAGGTACAACAGATACCGGACCACGAAGTACAACACCGCCCAGCGATCCCCGCACATTAACACTATCCTACACGCACTAGGGACAGTTTTTACATTCATCCAGCCAATTAACCTACAAACCTGCACGTCTTTGGAGTGTGGGAGGAAACCGAAGATCTCGGAGAAAACCCACGCAGGTCACGGGGAGAACGTACAAACTCCGTACAGACGGCGCCCGTAGTCAGGATCGAACCTGAGTCTCCGGCGCTGCATTCGCTGTAAGGCAGCAACTCTACCGCTGCGCCACCGTGTTTATTGAGGGATCGCTGGTCGGCGCGGACTCGGCAGGGCCGAAGGGCCTGTTCCCGCACTGTATCTCTAAAGTCTAAATCCTAAAGGCCACTGCTTAGGAAAATATGAAGATTAGGAAATGCAGTGCCAGAGACCTCAGGTAATAAAAACAGAACAAGCTTGAAACACTCAGCTGATCGGATAACAACCATGGAAAGAGAAGCAGAGTTAACAATTCATATCAAGTGCCCTTTGTCAATTGCCACGGGTCAAGCTGATTTTGTGTCAGGAACATTGAGCTTGCAATAATTAAATCCCTGGTGTGCATATGTAAAGGTTCTAACATCTGCCTGCAGTGCACACACTCTAGGCCTGTGCCAGTCTATTGTTATAGACTATTAGATCAGCGCTGTAGCCTGGTTCTTAACCGTTATGAGCACGCATTTCTCTGCCCAGGATAGACACACAAAGCTGGAGTAACTCAGCGGGACAGGCAGCATCTTTGGAGAGAAGGAATGGGTGACGTTTCGGTTCGAGACCCTTCTTCAGACTGGTTAGGGATAAGGGAAACGAGAGATATAAATGGTGGTGGGGAGAGATATTCATTGTTCTTTATCTCTCCACATCATCGTCTATATCTCTCGTCTATATCTCTCGTCTCACCCCTAACCGGTCTGAAGAAGGGTCTCGACCTGAAACGTCACCCATTCCTTCTCTCCAGAGATGCTGCCTGTCCCGCTGAGTTACTCCCGCCTTTTGTGTCTATCTTTGGTTTAAACCAGCATCTGCTGTTCCTTCCTACACACTTCCCTACCCTGTTGGGAGGTTGTGCCTACTTAGAACGACAGGCCTAGTACCATCACATTTCCAGGACAAAGAGGTCTTGTCAGCTTTATATTACCCATATTTCATCCTCATTTTTCACTCTGAGGGTGGTGATAATTTTTAGAGATTTAGAGACAAAGCGCAGAAACAGGCCCTTCGGCCCACCGGGTCTGCACCGCCCAGCGATCCCCGCACACTAACACTATCCTACACCCACTAGGGACAATTTTTACATTTGCCCAGCCAATTAACCTACATACCTGCACGTCTTTGGAGTGTGGGAGGAAACCGAAGATATCGGAGAAAACCCACGCAGGTCGCGGGGAGAAGGTACAAACTCCGTACAGACGGCGCCCGTAGTCGGGATCGAACCTGAGTCTCCGGCGCTGCATTCGCTGTAAGGCAGCAACTCTACCGCTGCGCCACCGTGCAGTGGGTGGGTATATGGAACGAGCTGCCAGGGGAGGTAGTGGAGGCAGGTACTGCAACAGCATTTAGAACATAGTACACAGAACAGTACAGCACAGGAACAGGCCCTTCGGCCCAAGATTGTTGTGCTGAACATGATGGCAAGTTAAACTGATCTCATCTGCCTGTACATGATCCATATCCCTCTATTCCCTGCACTTCCATGTGAGTATCCAAAAGCCTGTTAAACACCACGATCGGATCTGCCTCGACCACCACCCCTGGCAATGTATTCCAAGCCCCTTCCACACTCTGTGTAAAGAAAATCGTGTTTGTTTGTTTTGTTCCTGAACTACAGCCAAAACGGTACACGATAGCGCGGCAATCTTAGGCCCACCTTACTCACCGTCGTCCCTTTGGTGCTAATGGAAGAAGCTTCATTGAAATCGGTGATATATTTTTTAAGTTATTCACATTTTAAAGTTTAAATCTACCTCCTAGGGAGGGAGGGATGTGGAGAGAGGGGGGGGGGCGGAGAGGGAGGGAGGGGGAGAGGAAGGGGGGAGGGGCAGGGGAGGGGAAGGGGAGGGGCAGTGGGAGGGGAGGGGGAGGGGAAGGGGAGGGGCAGTGGGAGGGGAGGGGAAGGGGAAGGGGAGGGGCAGTGGGAGGGGAGGGGGAGGGGAAGGGGAGGGGCAGCAGAGGGGAAGGGTGGGAGGGGAGGGGGAGGGGAAGGGGAGGGGAGGGGGAGGGGAAGGGGGAGGGGCAGGGGAGGGGAAGGGGAGGGGAAGGGAGGAGAGGCAGGGAGGGGGAGGGGCAGGGGAGGGGTAGGGTGGGAGGGGCAGAGGAAGGGAAGGGGAGGGGCAGTGGGAGGGGAGGGGAGGGGGAGGGGGTGGGGGGATGGAGAGGGGAGGGAGAGGGGAGGGGGGGAGGGGGGGAGGGGGGGAGGGGGGGAGGGGGAAGGGGGTAGAGGGGGAAGGGGGTAGAGGGGAGTGGAAGGTGGGAGGACAGGGTGCTGCACCAATGCAGGAGAGGTTTGGGCCCAACGGGTCCACTTGGTCTAGTCTCCATTAAACTTATCCCCTCTCACCTTATAGCTATCCCAACTAGTGTTGGACATTTCTATCGCGGGATAAAGGTTCTGGCTCTCAATACATCTCGTAATGATATATACCTCTATCAAGTCTCCCCTTAACCTCCGATATTTCCAGAGGTTACAATCCACATCTATCCAACCTCTCCCTGTAGCTGAAGCCCTCTAATCCAGGCAGCATTCTGACAAACGTCCTCTGCACCCTCTCCAAATGTGGCCTAACCAATGTCCCACAGAGCTGCATCGTGACTTCCTGACCCTTTATTCAATGCCCCTGTCAATGAAGGTAAGCACGCCCTTTGGCCCACCGAGTCCGCACCGATCAGCGATCACCCCGTACACTGACACTATCCTACACACCAGGGACAATGTGCAATTCTTACTGAAGCCAATTAATCTACAAACCCGCACGTCTTTGCAGTGTGGGAGGAAACCGGAGCACCCGGAGGAAACCCACGCAGTCACGGAGAGAACATGGCCTCGTGGGTTTTCTCCGAGACCTTCGGCTTCCTCCCACAGTCCAAGGCGTACAAGTTTGTAGGTTAATTGGCTTGGTTGAAAGGTAAAAATTGCCTCTAGTGTGTAGGTGTGCGGGGATTGCTGGTCAGTGTGGACTCGGTGGGCCGAAGGGCCTGTTTCCATGCTGTATCTCTAAACTAAACTACACTAAACAATTGGCCCATAAACCTCTACGTCTTTGGTGTGTGGGACGAAACCAGAGCTCCCGGAGAAAACCCATATTGTCACGGGGAGAACGTACAAACTCCGCACAGACAACACCCGTAGTCAGGATCGAACCCGGGTCTCTGGCGCTGTAAAACAGCAACTCCACCATGCCTCCCCGCTCCTCCTACTAACACGGCAACAGGAGCTTGGGAAAGTGCTTCTTCCCAGCTCAAATGGAGTTTCAGGAGGACAATATATTTGAGGCTTTAAAGACAGCAGCAACACGAACCAACCCACTCCAAGATAAGGGCCCCTTTCCGGATGAAATATGAAGTAAAGCCGACTGCCTCCTTGCAGTTTTGTTAGATTTCTGCCTTGAATATAAGCAAAGGATTGTTCCCCACTCTTCCACTTCTGTTTTAAATTAATTGCTGATAGAGAGGTTTAAGGTCAACCTCTTGAAAGGTCAAAAAAGGATCGAATCCTGGCATTTCAGGTTAGATACAAATTCTGCAGCTTTTGGGACCTATCAGTATTTCAGTCAATCAGTGTTCCATGTTCCTGGAAAACACTGTTCCCTATTGTTTATCCTACCTGTATAATGTAAAGCAATCATTCATTGAAACAGGAGAGAAAGCTACCCATTCCTCAAAGGGATTAACTCGAAAGAATTTATCCCAGATTAAGACAGCTCCGTGTGGGAACAGAATGTGTATTTAATGGAAGATATTGCCCCCAACACAGCCCCTGTGCACTTTAGAAACTGCATCTGCTGGCTGTGTTTAGTGTAGTTTAGTTTAGTTTAGTTTAGTTTAGTTTAGTTTAGTTTAGTTTAGATTAGATTAGATTAGATTAAATTAGATTAAATTAGATTAAATTAGATTAGATTAGATTAGATTCGATTATGGGGGTATGGGGAGAAGGCAGCAACGGGGTACTGATTGAGAATGATCAGCCATGATCACATTGAATGGCGGTGCTGGCTCGATGGGCCGAATGACCTACTCCTGCACCTATTGTCTATTGTCTATTGTCTATTAGTTTAGATTAGTTTAGTTTAGTTAGTTTAGCTTCGTTTACTTTAGAGATACAGCACAGAAACAGGCCCTTCGGCCCACCGTGTCCGCGCCGACCAGCGATCCCCGCACATTAACACTTTCCTACACACACTAGAGACAATTTACAATCATACCAAGCCAATTAACCTACAATCATGTACGTCTGGAGTGTGGGAGGAAAATAGAGATCCCGGGGAAAACCCACGCAGGTCACGGGGAGAACGTACAAACTCCGCACAGGCAGCACCCGTGGTCAGGATGGAAGCTGGGTCTTTGGCTCTGCAAGGCAGCAACTCTACCGCTGCACCACCGTGTCGCCCTGTTAATGATGAGTGGTTGGCAAGGGCTTGAAAAGAAACTCATCATCTGGATTTCTCTGCAGCAAAAGAAGAAATATATTGGTTCCCTCTGAAGAATCCTGCTCTAATTAGTGAAGTGCCAAACCAGCAGAAATATCCATCAATGTTTCCCTATGATTCTACTGCTCCTTCATAGCCGAGGATAAGGAAAGTCATATATCAGATAAGTATGTCGAGATTTAATGACCTCTGGGATTCTCTCAGCCTACACTACACGCAAGTTCAGGGCAGGAGTTTGCAACATGACACATGGGCTGCAATTCAACCCAATCCCCATTACAGCAACCTCCTGATGCTCCATCTATTCAATACATTGACCTACTTACGCACAGTACAAATGTGATTTAACATGATACAATCACAGCACGGTAGAGTTGCTGCCTTACAGCCCTTTCAGCGCCAGAGACCCGGGTTCGATCCCGACTGTCTGTACGAAGTTCGTACGCTCTCCCCCTGACCGCGTGGGTTTTCTCCGAGATATTCGGTTTCCTCCCACGCTCCAAAGACCGACAGGTTTGTAGGTTAATTGGGTTGGTGTAAGTGTAAATTGCCCCTAGTGTGCGTAGGATAGTGTTAATGTGCGGGGACCGCTGGGCGGTGCGGACTCGGTGGGCTGAAGGGCCTGTTTCCGCGCTGTATCTCTAAACTAAACTAAACTTCCAGCTGGCATGTTGCACACAGCAGGCCTCACATTCAAATTCAACAATTCCAGCACAGATGGGTTTTGAAATTGACCAATTCAGTTACAGTGCAATATTAACACCGTTTTCTCTCTCTATGAGGACTGTCTAGTTTACTGGGCATTCTCTTTTTATGTTTCAGTGTCAGCAACAACTTTGTGCTACATTCCACAGCTTTAAAATGCTCCATTGTCATAGAGTCATAGAGTTAGAGTGGAATAGGTCCTTCAGCCCAACTTGCTCACAACCTACCAACATGTCCCATCTACACTAAACTCACTTAGAGTCATAGAGTCAGAGAGTCACACAGAGTGGAAACAGACCATTCAGCCCAACTTGCTCACAACCTACCAACATGTCCCATCTACACTAAACTCACTTAGAGTCATAGAGTCAGAGAGTCACACAGACTGGAAACAGACCATTCAGCCCAACTTGCTCACACCTACCAACATGTTCCATCTACACTAAACTCACTTAGTCATAGAGTCAGAGTGGAAATAGGCCATTCAGCCCAACTTGCTCACACCTACCAACATGTTCCATCTACACTAAACTCACTTAGTCATAGAGTCAGAGAGCCATACAGAGTGGAAACAGGCCATTCAGCCCAACTTGCTCACAACCTACCAACATGTCCCATCTACACTAAACTCACTTAGTCATAGAGTCAGAGAGTCACACAGACTGGAAACAGACCATTCAGCCCAACTTGCTCACAACCTACCAACATGTCCCATCTATGATGTATTCAAGAGAGAGTTCGATATAGCTCTTAGGGCTAATGGAATCAAGGGATTTGGGGAGAAAGCAGGAACGGGGTACTGATTTTGGATGATCAGCCATGATCATGTTGAATGGCGGTGCTGGCTCGAAGGGCCGAATGGCCTACTCCTGCACCTATTTTCTATGTTTCGATGCTTCTATCTGCACTAATCCCGTTTGCATGTGTTTTTGTCTTGAAACAAACGCCTTGCTTCTTTACTCTCTGCCCCTCTCACTTCCTCCTTCTTTCCCTCTCCCTCCCCGTCACCTCATTATTTTGATGGCCGGACAACGGAGAAACATCTTAATGTGGTCTCACCTTGGCAGCCCAAGCCGCACCCACCAGAGATAGAGTCATACAGCACGGAAACAGGCCCTTCGGCCCAGCCTGCCCATGCAGACCAAGGTGCCCCGTCTCCACCTGCCCGCCTTTGGCCCATGTCCCTCTAAACCTTTCCTATCCATGTGCCTGTCCAAACTTTTTCACCCAGAGAGTTGTGAATTTGTGGAATTCTCTGCCACAGAGGGCAGTGGAGGCCAAATCACTGGATGGATTTAAGAGAGAGTTAGATAGAGCTCTTGTGGCTAGTGGAATCAGGGGATATGGGGAGAAGGCAGGCACGGGTTATTGATTGGGGACGATCAGCCATGATCACAATGAATCGCGGTGCTGGCTCGAAGGGCCAAATGGCCTCCTCCTGCACCTATTTTCTATGTTTCTATGTTTCTTTTAAATGATGGTGCCTTCCCTTCGTCCTAACCATCTATCTCCTGTTCTCCCTGCAATTTAAAACAAACTTGCGTTCCCACTTTCCCAGTTCCGATGGAAAGACTTTGAACTGAAACATTAACTCCGTTTCCCTTTCCACAAATGCTGCCTGGCTTGCTGAGTGTTTCCTGCACTTTCTGATGTTATTTCAGATTTGAACATTCACGTTTTATTTTGGTTTTCAATTCGCTTGATTGCTCCTTGAGTATTTTGGTTTAGTTTAGTTTGGAGATACAGCACGGAAACAGACCCTACGGCCCCCCGAGTCCGTGCCAACCAGCGATCCCCGCGCATTAACACCATCCTACACACACTTGGGCCAACTTTACATTTATACATTGAAGCCAAGACAATTAACCTGCAACGTGTACGTCTTTTAAGTTTTTCTACTTCAGATATGTGTCTAGTTTAGTTTAGTTTAGTTTGGAGATACAGTGCGGAAACAGGCCCTTCGGCCCACCGAGTCCGCACCGACCAACGATCCCCGCACATTAACACCATCCTATACCCACTAGGGACAATTGACATTTATATCAAGCCAATTAACCTACATTCCTGTACGTCTTTGGAGTGTGGAAGGAAACCCAGGATCTCGGAGAAAACCCACGTGGTCACGGGGAGAACGTACAAACTCCGTACAGACAGCACCCGTAGTCGGGATCGAACCCGGGTCTCTGCAAGCGCTGTAAGGCAGCAACTCTACCGCTGCGCCACCGTGACCGTCGTTGCCGGTGCAATCTTAACCAAAGGGCAAAATCGACATTTTCATCAGGCCTTGTTCCCCACTCCTCTTCCGCTCCAGTCTACATATGTTCTCCCTTTGCTTTATCTCGGACCACAATGTTCCGAGGATTAAATTTCCTCTGCTTTGTCTGTATCTAACATTGATAATGATCGGCAGAACAAAGCAAGTAAAAAAATAGTTGGTCACCCATACATCTTCCTATAAAAAGAAGCACCACATGAAATCCAAGCCACATCCAAGCCAATGAAAGATGGTTAGACACCATCTAATGGCAGTCCCATCTGTTAATACAAAGCTGGTGTTGGCCTCAGCCATTAAAATGCTCTGAATACATGACATATTGTAATAGAAGATCAGCACAATGCTGTATTGAGTTACAGGCTTATTAAAGATATCACATTACATTCCTGAAACCTCTTTCATGGAGTTCCAGTGCCTGTTATTGATAAGCTTTTAAGTTATACAGAGATTCCCAATGTAACTTGAAGAGTAAAACCACAGTTATCTTCTCTTCAGTATTGATCACCAGATTGATCCCTGGGATGGCAGGACTTTCATATGAAGAAAGACTGGATAGACTGGGCTTATACTCGCTGGAATTTAGAAGACTGAGGGGGGATCTTATTGAAACATATAAAATTCTTAAGGGGTTGGAGAGGCTAGATGCGGGAAGATTGTTCCCGATGTTGGGAGTCCAGAACCAGGGGTCACAGCTTAAGGATAAGGGGGAAGACTTTTAGGACCGAGATGAGAAAACATTTCTTCACACAGAGAGTGGTGAGTCTGTGGAATTCTCTGCCACAGAAGGTAGTTGAGGCCAGTTCATTGGCTATATTTAAGAGGGAGTTAGATGTGGCCCTTGTGGCTAAAGGGATCAGGGGGTATGGAGAGAAGGCAGGTACAGGTTACTGAGCTGGATGATCAGCCATGATCATATTGAATGGCGGTGCAGGCTCGAAGGGCCGAATGGCCTTCTCCTGCACCTATTTTCTATGTTTCTATGTTTCTATTAACAGCAACATATCCGCACTGTTAAAGTACTCAATAGTAAAAGGAGGAAAAAAGGATTAAAAATAGTTCAAAGCCATTCTTCTTACAGAATGTATGACACACTGCTACAATTAAGTTGTCACCCTTCCTTTTCTTTGAAATATCCCCTGACACGGTGGCACAGCGGTAGAGTTGCTGCCATACAGCACCAAAGACCAGGGTTCGATCCTGACTACGGGTGCTGTCTGTACGGAGTTTGTACGTTCTCCCCGTGACCTGCGTGGGTCTCCTCCAGGATCTCCAGTTTCCTCCCACACTCCAAAGGCACACATGTAGGCTAATTGGCTAGGTATAATTGTAAAGTTAGTGTGTGTATGATTGTGTTAATGTGCGGGGATTGGTGCGAACTAAAAAAAAACTAATCTAAAACTCTACCCTCCAAAGTCCCTGGGGGATTTCCTGGGCGGGAAAAAAACCCGGCTTTCAGGCTTCTCTGAATTTCTTTCTCCCAACACCATCATGTGCATCTTTACTCCTGGAAAGTATAGGATTCTCTCTCTAAATCCTCCTTTGCCCACTTCTTCATTACAGCATGCCTATACTCCGCTCTGCTGCTGCCAATCTCCTGTCCCCCCCCCCCATCCGGACCAAACTCAGATCCTGGGGGGACAGGGCTTTCTCCATCGCTGCTCTCACCCTATGGAACTCACTACCCCAAATCGTCAGAGACTCCTCCTCACTCACCACATTCAAAACATCACTGAAGTCTCACCTGTTCAGTACTGCCTTCAACCACTGAAGGTCACCTCACCTTCTGTCTCCTTTCTCTGTTCGTTTACTTATTTATCTATTTATTCACTTCCCTATGTTCTTTAAATCCCTGTAAAGCGTCTTTGAGTGTATGAAAAGCGCTATATAAATATAATGCATTATTATTATTATTATTATACTGGAAAAGTACTTCAATACCTGTCGAGCACTTCAAAACGTGTTACATGTTTCCCAATTGTAAGTTATTCTTTCTTTCTTTAACACAGTCCTGGTGTTAATATGTGGCTCATCAACTTTGAAGCACTTTGAGATTTGTTTAAGAAAATAACTGCAGATGCTGGTACAAATCGAAGGTATTTATTCACAAAATGCTGGAGTAACTCAGCAGGTCAGGCAGCATCTCGGGAGAGAAGGAATGGGTGACGTTTCGGGTCGAGACCCTTCTTCAGACTGATGTCATGGGGGCGGGACAAAGGAAGGATATAGGTGGAGACAGGAAGATAGAGGGAGATCTGGGAAGGGGAGGGGGGGGGGACAGAGGAACTATCTAAAGTTTAAGAAGTCGACGTTCATACCGCTGGGCTGCAAGCTGCCCAGGCGAAATATGAGGTGCTGTTCCTCCAATTTCCGGTGGGCCTCACTATGGCACTGGAGGAGGCCCCTGACAGAAAGGTCAGACTGGGAATGGGAGGGGGAGTTGAAGTGCTCGGCCACCGGGAGATCAGTTTGGCCAACGCGGACCGAGCGCAGGTGTTGAGCGAAGCGATCGCCGAGCCTGCGCTTGGTTTCGCCGATGTAAATGAGTTGACATCTGGAGCAGCGGATGCAATAGATGAGGTTGGAGGAGGTGCAGGTGGTCGAAACAGAAAAATGCAGCTGCTGGTTTACAAAAAAATACATCAAGTGTTGGAGTAACTTAGCGGGTCAGGCAGCATCCCTGGAGAACATGGAAAGGTGGCATTTCAGAATGGGACCCTTGTTCAGGTTTATTTGTTTCACTACGCTGAGTACAAGAGCAGCCCTGCCTGCCCCCACAGCGATATGGCACTGACCAACGAGCTTAACACCTTCTTTGCCCGCTTTGAAACTGGCAAAACCACCTTGAGTGAAAGAACCCCAGCCGAGGCGGTGGGACAGGTCTTGCAACTGAACACACAGGAGGTACAACGCGCTCTGCAAAGGGTCAACCCACGCAAGGCTGCAGGACCGGATGGAGTTCAAGGAAGGGTACTGAAGGACTGTGCTGAACAGCTGGCTGAGGTATTCACCAGGATCTTTAACCTGTCATTATCTCTAGCTACGGTCCCCAAGTGCCTGAAGTCGGCTATCATAGTGCCGGTGCCGAAAAAAGCAAAGATCTCCAACCTGAACGACTACCGCCCGGTTGCCCTAACGCCGATAGTCATGAAGTGCTTTGAGAGGCTGGTCCTCTCACACATCAAATCCAGCATCCCTGACTCACTGGACCCACATCAATTTGCATACAGGGCAAATAGATCCACAGAGGACGCCATCTCTCTGGCTCTTCACACTGTCCTGACTCACCTAGAGAGACAGGCCACGTACGTGAGGATGCTATTCATAGACTATAGCTCCGCCTTCAACACGGTCATCCTCACCAAGCTCATCACCAAACTCCACCAGCTAGGCCTCAGCTCGTCATTATGTGACTGGATCCTGGACTTCCTGCTGGAACGACCGCAGGCAGTGAGAATGGGCCCGCACCTGTCCTCCACTATCACCCTGAGTACCGGCACACCACAAGGCTGTGTTCTGAGCCCCATGCTCTACTCCCTCTTCACACACGACTGTGTTCCTGCATTCGACACCAACACCATTGTCAAGTTTGCAGACGACACAACGGTGATCGGGCTGATCACCAACGGGGATGAAACAAACTATAGAGCGGAGGTGCAGAACCTGGCGGACTGGTGCTCGGATAACAACCTGTCCCTAAATACCACCAAGACCAAGGAGCTGATCATCAACTTCCGTAGGTCACACAACGGGGAATACGCCCCGATCTCTATCAACGGGGACAGTGTGGAGAGAGTGTCCAGCTTCACGTTTCTGGGCACTCACATTTCGGAGGACCTAACATGGTCCAATAACACTGCTGCGCTGGTCAAGAAGGCACAACAAAGACTGTTCTACTTAAGAACACTGAAAAAGTCTGGTCTACCCCAACAGCTGCTGACGACCTTCTACCGCTGCACCATAGAGAGCATCCTAACGCATGGCATCCCTGTGTGGTACCTCAGCTGCACGGAGGCAGAAAGGAAAGTTCTACAGCGGGTAGTCCATAGAGCTCGGAGGGCCATCGGAACACAGCTACCAGACTTGGAGGGCATCTACAACACACGATGCCTCAGAAAAGCCACCAGCATCCACAAAGACTCTTCACACCCCTGCAACAGTCTGTTCGAACTCCTTCTATCGGGCAGACGATACAAGGCCTTCTACGCCCGCACCTCCAGACTCAGGAACAGCTTCATCCCCAGGGCCATAGCTGCTATGAACCGGTCCTGCTGAGCCGGATGGCCACAACGCATAGATCAACTTGCACTTTACCCTGTCTAAAAACTGTTACAATTGTTTCGTTTCGTTGGGTTGCTGTTAATTACTTAAATTATTGCATCGTATGGGAGGCGCATTCCCAATCTCGTTGTACCCCTGGGTACAATGACAATAAAGATATATTGTATTGTATTGTATTGTATTGTAAATGCAGTACAAGTTATTGTTGTTTTACCCCACATCATGCACACTCCCAACTTCTACTGATTGAAAAGAGAAATTTGAAAGTTGAAACAGTTCCTAAAGCCACTGAGACCGTCCAAGGAGAAAAATCACAACAGCAGTAACAAAACCGTGTGTTCTTGCTGTCCCTGTAGGTTTTCATTTATCAGAAATATAAATGTCAAGAGTCAACGCTATAAACAGTATAATAAACGAGAAATAAAAGTATTTTATTTGAATTCTTTTTTAAAATACATATATACATATGCACACACATATATTCTTCAGTCTGAAGAAGGGTCTCGACCCGAAACTTCACCCATTCCTTCTCTCTAGAGATGCTGCCTGACCCGCTGAGTTACTGCATCATTTTGTGTCTACCACACATACAATACACACACACACACACACACACACACACACACACACACACACACACACACACACACACACACACACACACACACACACACATACACACACACACACACACACACACACACACACACACACACACACACACACAACATATATATATATGATACATATGATGCACACATACACACATATATAATACACATTTTATACATGCCACACACACATACACACACACAAACACACACACACACACACACACACACATATATATATATACACAGATATACATGCATGTATATATATATATATAATACAACTGATGCACACACACACATATATATACATGCATGTATATATGATACATATGATGCACACACACATATAATATACATGTTACACATGCTACACACACACATGCTACACACACACACACACACACACATATACATATATATATATATATATAATACACACACGTACATTCACATAAAAACACACAATTATTGAAGAAAGAGAAATGTGTTCGACTGCCAGTGAAAGCTTCACCAATTCTAAGTGGTCTGATTATTGTCCATACAGGGACAGTGAGGTGTATCCAGGCAGGTGCGCGGAGCAACCAGAGGCGGGAAGGATTAGTCGGAGGCAGGAGGACCCATGATTGATCCTCCTGGAGCCCCTCCATTCACAGCTGCCAACCCGAGCAGAATGCGTACGGCCCGATATTATGGGATTATAAAAAGAGAGAGAGAGAGAGAGAGAGAGAGAGAGAGAGAGAGAGAGAGAGAGAGCGAGAGAGAGAGAGAGAGACAGAGAGAGAGAGAGAGAGAGAGAGAGAGAGAGAGAGAGAGAGAGAGAGAGAGAGAGAGAGAGAGAGAGAGAGAGAGAGAGAGAGAGAGAGAGAGAGAGAGAGAGAGAGAGAGAGAGAGAGAGAGAGAGAGAGAGAGAGAGAGAGAAAAGATGAAGCATTGATTAGAGAAATGTAAAGGTTAGTCTGCCATGAAAAGAAACAATTCCATTATCACCTAAAGGTGATGAAGCATGGAGCTACATAGGAAAAAAACCTATAACAATGACTTATGGATAGGGAAGATGTAACTTCAGTTATTTGTGATCAGGTTGCTGTGTGTTATCCTTATAAACTAAAGTAAAGCTTTGCAAAGCTCAATGGCTTGCAATTTGTCAGCTACTATGTATAATGCATGGCCTTAAAGAGCTGTAATGAGAGTCAGTGATGTTGAAGATGCAATGGAATGGTAATTTCTTTCTTAATCGTATCCCCGTCTGCCTCTCTAAATGAAGCTATTAGGGCAGGCAAGCTGTTTGAACGACACGCGATTAGAATTATTTCCAGTGAAGGTTGTGGTCACTGAATTATAAATGACTGCCGTTGGGAAATATAGGTCAGCCATGATCTAATGGCGAAGCAGACTCGATGGGCGAAATGGCCTCCTTTCGGTACTCCATATCTCATCGTCTTATTTTCATCACCGAGACCCACGTCAAGATCGCACCGACCAGAACCAATCACCCAGGCCTACTCAATCACTACTGGAACAGACCCCATCACATTGGCCCTTCACAAGTTCATATCCATAAGTTATAGGAGCAGAATTAGGCCATTCGGCCCATCGCCCACTCCGCCATTCAATCTCTCCCTCTCTACCGCATTCTCCTGCCTTCTTCTCATAACAATAGACAATAGACAATAGGTGCAGGAGTAGGCCATTCAGCCCTTCGAGCCAGCACCGCCATTCAATGCGATCATGGCTGATCACTATCAATCAGTACCCCGTTCCTGCCTTCTCCCCATACCCCCTCACTCCGCTATCCTTAAGAGCTCTATCCAGCTCTCTCTTGAAAGCATCCAACGAACTGGCCTCCACTGCCTTCTGAGGCAGAGAATTCCACACCTTCACCACCCTCTGACTGAAAAAGTTCTTCCTCATCTCCGTTCTAAATGGCCTACCCCTTATTCTCAAACTGTGGCCCCTTGTTCTGGACTCCCCCAACATTGGGAACATGTTATCTGCCTCTAACCCCTGACATCCGTACTAATAAAGAATCTGTCAATCTCCACCTAACAAATATACATTGATTTGGCCTCCTCAGCCATCTGTGGTGTTGAATTCCACAGATTCACCACCCTCTGAGTGAAGAAATTCCTCCTCATCTCCTTTCTGAAGGTATGTACCACCAGGGGGAGCCGCACGATAGCTGACTTGCCAACGGTCTGTCTTCGTCTTTTTCCTTCTCTGGGTTTTTAGTTTGTTGTAAAATATATATTTTAGTTTGTCTTTAGTTTCGTATTTGTGGGGGGTGTTGGGGGGTGGGGGAAACATTTCTTATCCCCTTCCTCTACGGAGATGCGACTTTTTCCGTGTCGTGTCTCCGCCTGCACTGCGGCCTAACATTGTGGAGTTGGCGGCCTCTTGTTTGGGGCTTCTAGAGCTCCAAAACCGCGGAGCCTCTGGCCTTTAACATCTCGGAGCGGGCGATCCCTTTGCCAGGGGTCGGCCTTTGGTGCTCCTACCTGCGGGAGCTGCAGACTTTAACATCGTGGTGCTCACGGTCCCTGGTTAGGGACCGACTTCAGTGTCCTCCAACACTCCAAAGATGTACAGGTTTGTAGGTTAATTGACTTGGTATAAATGTAACAAAAATGTGCCTGGTGTGTGAAAGATAGTGTTAGTGTGCGGGGATAGCTGGTCAGTGCAGACTCGGTGGGCCCGAAGGACCTGTTTCCACGCTGCATCGCTAAACTAATCTAAAGTAAACCTAAGATAGACACAAAATGCTGTGGTAATTCAGCGCAACAGGCAGCATCCCTAGAGAGATTCTGGAGAGCATTTTGTGTCTGTCTTTGATTTAAACCAGCATCTGCAGTTCTTTCCTAAACTAAACGGAACCTGGATCCTCTCCTAGAATCCACACCATTCAACGTTCAGTCTTCACCCTGATCATGATCCAATAGACAATAGACAATAGGTGCAGGAGTAGGCCATTCGGCCCTTCGAGCCAACACCGCCATTCAATGTGATCATGGCTGATCATTCTCAATCAGTACCCCGTTCCTGCCTTCTCCCCATACCCCCTGACTCCGCTATCCTCAAAGAGCCCTATCTAGCTCTCTCTTGAATGCATTCAGAGAATTGGCCTCCACTGCCTTCAGAGGCAGAGAATTCCACAGAGATCTAGAGATCTCAACGGCGGAGATCCAACACAGAGCCTGATGGACCTCTGAGCGCTGTCAATTTAACGGCAGCTTTTTTATTTCTCAGACCATTCTCAGGACTGTGTTTGCAACCACACATGAAAGTCTATAGCAGCCTCTATCTTCCCACTGCAGCGGGGTTACTTCTGCTGAAAAGAATGGAAGATAATTATGTATTACAAATGATGCGCAAAAAAAAATCAATCCCAATTACTTTCAGCGGTTCAGGGTCTGCGAAGGATTCATGGATGAATTACCAACTCAGCATCCCGCTGGCCAGTACTTGCAATGTCACAATGTGTGGCTAATAATGAAGGATGTGAAGCAACCATTTTCTCATCATAAACCTTGTGGCTTTTCAATAGACAATAGACAATAGGTGCAGGAGGAGGCCATTATGCCCTTTGAGCCTGCACCGCCATTCAATGTGATCATGGCGGATCATTCTCAATCAGTACCCCGTTCCTGCTTTCTCCCCACACCCCCTGACTCCGCTATCCTTAAGAGCTCTATCTAGCTCTCTCTTGAATGTATTCAGAGAATTGTCCTCCACTGCCCTCTGAGGCGGAGAATTCCACAGATTCACAACTCTCTGTCTGAAAAAAAAATTCTCATCTCTATTCTAAATGGCCTACCCCTTATTCTTAAACAGTGGCCCCTTGTTCTGGACTCCCCCAACATTGGGAACATGTTTCCTGCCTCTAACGTGTCCAACCCCTTAATAATCTTATACGTTTCGATAAAATCCCCTCTCATCCTTCTAAATTCCAGTGTATACAAGCCTAGTCGCTCCAGTCTTTCAACATATGACAGTCCCGCCATTCCGGGAATCAACCTAGTTTTCCCCTATTGATTTAGGATGATCGCCTGGTTGAATGCAGCATTTTTGTTGTTCAAAGTCATTTGCAAATGCACATGGGATGACGTTCAGATTTTCCTTTTGATGGTCAGTCATCAAGTTAATTGCAAAAGGCGCTGCGTTAAATGATCCAGCAGGGTGTACAAGTTACCCAGACCAATGCTGTTACAACGCTCAGTCAGGGCTGAGGAAGCAGGCTATTCTCCAGTTGAGCAAAGTCTTATCAATGTTTCCAATGAATTGACCATGTATTTAAGCCATTCTCAACAGATCCATGGATAATCCTGATGGATTTTTATGGTCATCCCCCAGGCTTTTTATGCAAAACACTTAATAGTCTTAGAGTCAGTTGCCATGGAAACAGGCCCTTTGGCCCACCTTGTCCATCCCTACCAAAATGCCCCATCTAAGCTAGACCCGCTTGCCTCTGTTTGGCACATATCTCTATCCATCTATCTGTCCAAGTGTCTTTTAGATGATGTTTGTAGTGTCTGCCTCAAATATCTCTTCCGGCAGCTCATCCCATATACTCAGTGGGACAGGCAGCATCTCTAAGGATGTTCAGTCTGAAGAAGGGTCCTGACCCGAAATGTCACCCCATTCATTCCTTCTCTCTTGAGATGTTGCCTGTCCCACTGAGTTACTCCAGCATCTTAGTCAATAGACAATAGACAATAGATGCAGGAGGAGGCCATTCAGCCCTTCAAGCCAGTACCGCCATTCAATGTGATCATGGCTGATCATTCTCAACCAGTACCCCGTTCCTGCCTTCTCCCCATACCCCCTGACTCCGCTATCCTTAAAGAACTCTATCTAGCTCTCTCTTGAATGCATTCAGAGAATTGGCCTCCACTGCCTTCTGAGGCAGAGAATTCCACAGATTCACAACTCTCTGACTGAAAAGGTTTTTCCTCATCTCCGTTCTAAATAGCCTACCCCTTATTCTTAAACTGTGGCCCCTTGTTCTGGACTCCCCCAACATTGGGAACATGTTTCCTGCCTCTAACGTGTCCAACCCCTTAATAATCTTATACGTTTCGATAAGATCCCCTCTCATCCTTCTAAATTCCTGTGTATACAAGCCTAGTCGCTCCAGTCTTTCAACATACGACAGTCCCACCATTCCGGGAATTAACCTAGTAAACCTACGCTGCACGCCCTCAATAGCAAGAATATCCTTCCTCAAATTTGGAGACCAAAACTGCACACAGTACTCCAGGTGCGGTCTCACTAGGGCCCTGTCCAACTGCACACAGTACTCCAGGTGCGGTCTCACTAGGGCCCTGTACAACTGCACACAGTACTCCAGGTGCGGTCTCACTAGGGCCCTGTACAACTGCACACAGTACTCCAAGTGCGGTCTCACTAGGGCCCTGTACAACTGCACACAGTACTCCAGGTGCGGTCTCACTAGGGCCCTGTACAACTGCAAAAGGACCTCTTTACTCTTGTGTCTGTCTTCGGTGTAAACCAGCACCTGCAGTTCTTTCCTACACATTTCGTCTGCTCCACTGCGAAATCTCCTCAAGTTATGCCTACTTTGAGGAAGTTCTCCTTCTCTCTCCGACGGCTCATTCTGAAGAAGGGTCTCGGTTCGACACGTCATCCAAGAACATGTCCTTGGAGATGAGGAGGAGTTTATTTAGCCAAAGGATGGTGAGTCTGTGGAATTGAATTCATTGCCACAGATGGCTGTGGGGGCTAAGACCAACGATAATTGAGTAGAGTAAGATAGACCACTCGACCCTAAAAAAACGTAGTATGTCATGGCGCCATTTTAGTAGGCAGAAACTTGCAGAAACATTTAAAAAGAAAAAAAACAAAATTCTGTGAATTGATAGATGAGATATATTCTGCATTTTTATGGTATCATCACACATATTGTTCCCCCAAAACACTGATTACACTGCGAGAGGCATAACGGACGGCGGGTTTTGCTTCCAAAATGGTTCCTTTGTGTACTACACATCAGTGTAGGCGATTCCGATGGAGTGGTCGATCTTGCTCCACTCTATTATCCTTGGCCAAGACATTGCATGTTTATTAAGGGGAAATTCATAGAGTCACACAGTGTGGAAACAGGCCCTTCAGCCCAACTTGCCTACGCCAACCAATATGCCCCATCTACATTAGTCCCACCTCCCCGTGTTTGGCCCATACCCCTCTAAACCTATCCCATCCAAGACTGGTCGAAATGTTTTCTTAAACGGAGAGGGGGGATCTTATTGAAACATATAAGATAATTAGGGGATTGGACACATTAGAGGCAGATAACATGTTCCCAATGTTGGGGGAGTCCAGAACAAGGGGCCACAGTTTGAGAATAAGGGGTAGGCCATTTAGAACGGAGATGAGGAAGAACTTTTTCAGTCAGAGGGTGGTGAAGGTGTGGAATTCTCTGCCTCAGAAGGCAGTGGAGACCAGTTCGTTGGATGCTTTCAAGAGAGAGCTGGATAGAGCTCTTAAGGATAGCGGAGTGAGGGGGTATGGGGAGAAGGCAGGAACGGGGTACTGATTGATAGTGATCAGCCATGATCGCATTGAATGGCGGTGCTGGCTCGAAGGGCTGAATGGCCTACTCCTGCACCTATTGTCTATTGTCTATTGTCTATTGAGATCATTCGGTTCTTGATTAGGAAGGGCTTCAAAGGTTACATGGAGAAGGCAGGAGAATGGGGTTGAGAGGGAAATATAGATCAACCATGGCAGAGCTGACTTGATGGGCCAAATGGCCTAATTCTGCTCTTATGTCTTATGGTCTTATGGACCTCATAAAACTGAAGGAATTTTGGAAAATAAACGGGGGAAAGGTTGATTTAAAATTACAAACACAGCTCCTTATTCCCCTCAAACCAACAGCACATAACTTTGTGTTATGGCGGAGCAGATTTAAGAGGTTTTTTTAGATTTGGATTTACAGATACAGTGCAGAAACAGGCCCTTCGGCCCACCGGGTCCGCGCCGCCCAGTGATCCCCGCACATTAACACTATCCTACACCCACTAGGGACAATTTTTACATTTGCCCAGCCAATTAACCTACATACCTGTACGTCTTTGGAGTGTGGGAGGAAACCGAAGATCTCGGAGAAAACCCACGCAGGTCACGGGGAGAACGTACAAACTCCGTACAGTCGGCGCCCGTAGTCAGGATCGAACCTGAGTCTCCGGTGCTGCATTCGCTGTAAGGCAGCAACTCTACCGCTGTGCCACCGTGCTGCCCCAGGGCACGATGTTCCCAGGGCGTGAGGGCCTCAAAGTTGGGAAAACTAGGAGTTTCCACCTCCAGTATAAATTCCATTTGGAATATTTTGGAGGACCAAGAACCAAGAACCAAGACATTATTCCTTGGAGCGCAAGAGGCTGAGTGGTGATCTGATAGAGATTTATGAGTGGAATAGATGAGGTGAATTTACAAAGTCTCTCTTACCCAAAGTTGGGGAATCAAGACCAGAGGACATAGGTTTAAGATAACAATAGACAATAGACAATAGGTGCAGGAGTAGGCCATTCGCCCCTTTGAGCCAGCACTGGATGTCAGGGGTTATGGGGAGAAGGCAGGAGAATGCGGTAGAGAGGGAGAGATTGAATGGCAGAGTAGATGATGGGCCGAATGGCCTAGTTCTGCTCCTATAACTTATGGACAAGAACTTGTGAAGGGTCAATGTGATGGGGTAGGTTCCAGTAGTGATTGAATAGGCCCGGATGATTGGTTCTGGTCGGTGCAATCTTGACGTGGGTCTCGGTGATGAAAATAAGACGATGAGACATGGGGACAGAATTGAGGCCATTTCACCCATCGAGTCTGCTTCGCCATTAGATCATGCTTGATGATCAGTGAGGGAGGAGAGAATTAGTAGGAACCCAAGGGACAATGTTTTCACTCAGAGAGTGGTGGGGTAAATGGAACCAGCTGCTGGAGGAAGTAGTTGAGGCAGGTCCTATCACATATAAAAGGCAATTGGACAGCTACAAGGATGGGACAGGTTTAGAAGAATATGTGACAAATGTGGGGAAATAGACAATAGACAATAGACAATAGGTGCAGGAGGAGGCCATTCGGCCCTTCGAGCCAGCACCACCATTCAATGTGATCATGGCTGATCATTCTCAATCAGTACCTCGTTCCTGCCTTCTCCCCATATCCCCTGACTCCGCTATCCTTAAGAGCTCTATCTAGCTCTCTCTTGAATGCATTCAGAGAATTGGCCTCCACTGCCTTCTGAGGCAGAGAATTCCACAGATTCACAACTCTCTGACTGAAAAAGTTTTTCCTCATCTCAGTTCTAAATGGCCTACCCCTTATTCTTAAACTGTGGCCCCTTGTTCTGGACTCCCCCAACATTGGGAACATGTTTCCTGCCTCTAACGTGTCCAACCCCTTAATAATCTTATATGTTTCGATAAGATCTCCTCTCATCCTTCTAAATTCCAGTGTATACAAGCAAATTCCAGTGTATACAAATAGAACAAGCAAAGATGGAGCATTTTGGATGGGTTGGGCTGAAGGGCCTCTTCCAATGCCATGTGATTCCATGGCTCTGTGACTCTATGACTCCAAGACTCTTATACCTCAGTTTATAGCATTTAAATGGATCAGCTCCATACACCCCGTGAGATCTCACAAAATAAAAATCGGCTGCATTATTTTCCATATTGCAAGGACATTCCATTTCAAAAATGCCCCATTGCTTGCACAGCTCTTCACCATTGCTTGCCTGTGTGGTACCTCAGCTACACGGAGGCAGAGAGGAGAGCTCTTCAGCGGGTAGTCCATAGAGCTCCAGAAGACTATCGGAACACAGCTACCAGCCTTGGAGGGCATCTACAACACACAATGCATCAGAAAAGCCACCAGCATCCACAAAGACTCTTCACACCCCTGCAATAGTCTGTTCGAAATTCTACCATCGGGCAGACGATACAAGGCCTTCTACGCCCGCACCTCCAGACTCAGGAACAGCTTCATCCCCAGGGCCATAGCTGCTATGAACCGGTCCTGCTGAGCCGGATGGTCACATCGCACAGTGAACCGGCACAGATCTACTTGCACTTTATACTGTTTTAAAACTGTTTCTAATTTTGTTTCACTGGGTTGTATAAATTAATACTGATTAGCTAATTAACTTATTGCATTGTATGGGAAGCGCATTCCCAATCTCGTTGTACCCCTGTACAATGACAATAAAGATATATTGTATTGTATTAAACGTGCAACATAAATCCAATTCTTGCCCCTGCTGAAGAAGTCCTGTACAGAGCACTGATGGACCGGGCTGAAAGTCATAGAGTCATAGAGTGATACAGCGTGGAAACAGGCCCATCGGCCCAACTTGCCCACACCGGCCAACATGTCCCAGCTACACTAGTCCCACCTGCCAGCGTTTGGTCCATATCCCTCCAAACCTGTCCTATCCATGTACCTGTCTAACTGCTCCTTAAATGTTGGGATAGTCCTTGCCTCAACTACCTCCTCTGGCAGCTTGTTCCACACACCCACCACCCTTAGTGTGAAAAAAAATTACCCCTCAGATTCCTATTAAATCTTTCCCCCTTCACCTTAAACCTATGTCCTCTGGTCCTCAATTCACCTACTCTGGGCAAGAGACTCTGTGCATTTATCACCTACTGTGGGTAAGAGACTCTGTGCATCTATGTGTGAGGCTACAACATCCTATACAAGAATTGAATTAAAATCTACGAAAGAGAGAAGTATTTGTAGACAATAAAACTCCCCAGAATGCCAAAACATAATTTGTTTTAATCTCAATCACATTAAATAAAAACAGATGTGCTTTGCACTGTTACATCACCATGTGCTCAATATTCCACCTAATGTGTTTCCAATAATTAGAGCTCGTTGCAATGTTACCGCAACTCAACTTTCCTAAAGTAAACCATATTTTCTCCCTTTTGCCCTGACAAACATAGGTGGCTTTGATTTACATATCATTCCAGGCATTTAATGGCACTGCAGAAACTGATTTAACGATAATGCAGGAAGGGGAATTTCTATGAATCTTTCGCCTTTACCGGCCCTCTGAGACCCCCTCAGCCTGATTCGAGTTTGGACCGCAGAAATCTCATCAACACTTCTTGCTATTGTATAAATTAGCAGCATTTTATGGCAATGCAAAATTATGCTCAGTGGATCTCCAATAACAAATATTTATTTGAAACTAACGCTGGCATTCGAAGCACCAGAAAACATTCCATGACTGATGTTAAGACCTACAACACAAAGCTTACCCATGATTTAGCTTTACCAGTAAAACCGTCAGATGAAGTGCTTCATTTGAAGGGAATTATAGAATATATTTAAACTTTTACTTGTATCGGCACCATAACAGGTGGTGCGGCGGTAGAGTTACTGCCTTACAGAGACCAGGGTTCGATCCTGGCTACGGGTGCTGCCTGTATGGTGTTTGTACGTTCTCCCCGCGACCTGCGTGGGTTTTCTCCGGGATCTCCGGTTTCCTCCCACACTCCAAAGACGTACAGGTTAATTGGCTTGGTAACATTGTAAATTGTCCCTTGTGTGTGTAGGATAGTGCTAGTGAACGGGGCTCGCTGATGACGCTGGCTTTGTGAGCCGAAGGGCCTGTTTCCATGCTGAATCGCTAAACTAGTAAGATAAACTGAAGATACACAATATTGTATATTTCAACTTTTTCTTTCTTTTAGATATTTACACATGACAGCCTTATAGACAATAGACAATAGACAATAGGTGCAGGAGGAGGCCATTCGGCCCTTCGAGCCCGCACCGCCATTCAATGTGATCATGGCTGATCATTCTCAATCAGTACCCCGTTCCTGCCTTCTCCCCATACCCCCTGACTCCGCTATCCTTAAGAGCTCTATCTAGCTCTCTCTTGAATGCATTCAGAGAATTAGCCTCCACTGCCTTCTGAGGCAGAGAATTCCACAGATTTACAACTTTCCTCTTCACACTGACACCAAACATGTTGAAAATGTTGAGTCCCAATTTAACCTGTTAATCTTTGAATCCATCCACATGCCCAAAGCCACTGGTAATTACCATAATATCAGGATTTGTGTAATTACCACAATATCAGGTTTTACACCAATGATAGCCGGGGTAAATATTGTGGTGTGGGGGGGGGGACCGTCATGAGGGGGGGGGTAGAACAACGGAGGACCCGGCGTGGGGGTATCACTGTGAGGGGAAGGGGGAGGGGGAGGGGGAGGGGGAGGTGGAGGGGGAGGGGGAGGGGGAGGGGGAGGGGGAGGGGGAGGGGGAGGGGGAGGGGGAGGGGGAGGGGGAGGGGGAGGGGGAGGGGGAGGGGGGAGGGGGAGGGGGAGGGGGAGGGGGAGGGGGAGGGGGAGGGGGAGGGGGAGGGGGAGGGGGAGGGGGAGGGGGAGGGGGAGGGGGAGGGGGAGGGGGAGGGGGAGGGGGAGGGGGAGGGGGAGGGGGAGGGGGAGGGGGAGGGGGAGGGGGAAGAACAAAGGTGGACCTGGTGCGTGATACTGGTGTGCCCTTTAAGTGGTGACTATATGCATACCTCGGGTATGCAAGCAAAGAATTTCACTGTGACTTGTCATATGTGACAATAAAGTATTCATTCCTCCATTCATTCATTCATTCATTCATTCATTTATTCATTCATTCATTCTAAGCTATCACAAAATGCTGGAGTAACTCAGCAGGTCAGGCAGGATCTCAGGAGAGAAGGAATGGGTGCCGTTTCGGGTCGAGACCCTTCTTCAGACTGGAGAAGGGTCTCGACCCGAAGCGTCAACCATTCCTTCTCTCCTGAGATGCTGCCTGACCTGCTGAGTTACTATCATTTTGTGATACCTTCGATTTGTACCAGCATCTGCAGTTATTTTCCTACATTCATTCATTCATTCTGATTCATTTGAATGGAGGCACTGATATTGTCTCACAGAGTAGGCACGGATAAGTGCATTACTTCTATGCGGCATTAAATGAGCCATTTGTCCATCTGGTCCATGCTGGATCATATGCTGGCCATTCATCCCCTCTATTGATCTTCCCTGTGACCTACACCTCCCAGAGTCACATCAACATCCATCAACAACCAGCCACCTACGAAAGGTCTCCAGAGGTGATACCAATGGGTTTGTGAAGGAAAATGAGATGGTTCTCTAATTTGTAGGAGAGAACTGCAGGTGCTGGTTTAAATCGAAGATAGACACAATTCCTTCTCTCCAGAGATGCTGCCTGTCCCGTTGACATTCCGTGTCTATCATTGGCTCCGTAATTTAATGGGATGAAGACATTTAAAGGAATTGGATTGTTGTCGGAAGGGAATTTGTCCAAACCTATTTCTTTTGCTCCACTTTGTTCTTTTGATACTCCGACCTATGGTCGCCCGTCAACAATAAGGAATCTGCTCCTCCAACTACGGGTGGTAGAATTGAACATCCACTAGGAGCCACATTGTTGACCGTCATCCTGTGCGGTCTCCAGCCGACTACGCCACTTGTAGTATCGAAAGAACAAAGTGGGGGAAAGGAAATAAAAAGGAAAAATCTCCTCCTGCAATTGGCTTAGTTGGCAGGATTCCACAGAGCCACAGAGTATAAGGCCATAGAACATAAGAGCAGAATTAGTCCATTCATACCATTGAGTCTACTCTGCCATTCAATCTTGGCTGACCTATTTTCCCCTCTCAACCCCATTCTCCTGCGTTTTCCCTGTAAAATTTGATGCCTTTACTATTCAGGAACCTATCAATGTCCGCCTTAAAAATATCCAATGCCTTGGCCTCCATAGCTGTCTGTGGCAAATGAATTCCACAGATTCACCACCCTCTGATTAAAGAAATTCCTCCTCATCTCCCAAGCAGAATATGCAGTGTTGTTGCTCCAGTTTATGTGTGGCCTTTGATAATGGAGGTGGCCCAGGACAGGGAAGGTCAGTGTGGGAATGGGAAGGGGGGTTAAAATAGTTACAGGGACAGCAGGCTGATAAGAAAGCTGATGGCATGTTGGCCTTCATTGCAAGAGGATTTGAGTTTAGGAGCAAGGAGGTCCGACTGCAGTTGTTCAGGCCCCTGGTGAGACCGCACCTGGAGTATTGTGTGCAGTTTTTGGTCTCCTAATTTGAGGAAGGACATTCTTGCTAATGAGGGAGTGCAGCATAGGTTCACCAGGCTAATTCCCGGGATGGCGGGACTGACATATGATGAAAGAATGAGTCAACTGAGTTTGTATTCACTGGAATTCGGAAGGATGAGAGGTGATCTTATATAAAATTCTTAAAGGAGTGGACAGGCTGGATGCAGGAAAAATGTTCCCAATGTTGGGCGGGTCCAGAACCTGGGGTCACAGTTTAAGATTTTTTAGATTTTTTTTAGATTTAGGTTTAGAGATACAGCGCGGAAACAGGCCTTTCGGCCAACTGAGTCCGCGCCGCCCAGCGATCCCTGCACATTAACACTATCCTACACACACTAGGGACAATTTTTACATTTACCCAGTCAATTAACCTACATACCTGCACGTCTTTGGAGTGTGGAAGGAAACCGAAGATCTCGGAGAAAACCCACGCAGGTCACGGGGAGAACGTACAAACTCCGTACAGACGGCGCCCGTAGTCAGGGTCGAACCTGAGTCTCCGGCGCTGCATTCGCTGTAAGGCAGCAACTCTACCGCTGCGCCACCGTGCGGTAGAATAAGGGGTAGGCCATTTAGAACTGAGATGAGGAAAATCTTTTTTGCCCAGAGAGTTGTGAATCTGTGGAATTCTCTGCCACAGAAGGCAGTGGAGGCCAATTCACTGAATGTTTTCAAGAGAGAGTTAGATTTAGCTCTTGGGGCTAAAGGAATCAAGAGGTATGGGGAAAAAGCAGGAACGGGATACCGAGTTTGGATGATCAGCCCTAATCTATTGAATGGCGGTGCTAGCTCGAAGGGCCGAATGGCCAACTCCTGTACCTAGTTTCTATGTTTCTATAGAATATGCAGTGCCGTTGGACCAGTTTATGTGTGGCCTTATTCTGGTGATGGGGTTGGCCCAGGACAGAGAGGTCAGTGTGGGAATAATAATAATAATCCTTTATTCGTCCCACAACAGGGAATTATTTTTTTTAGATTTAGATTTAGAGATACAGCGCGGAAACAGACCCTTCGGCCCACCGGGTCCGCGCCGCCCAGTGATCCCCGCACACTAACACTATCCTACACACCCTAGGGACAATTTTTACATTTGCCCAGCCAATTAACCTACATACCTGTACGTCTTTGAAGTGTGGGAGGAAACCGAAGATCTCGGAGAAAACCCACGCAGGTCACGGGGAGAACGTACAAACTCCGTACAGACGGCGCCCGTAGTCAGGATCGAACCTGTCTCCGGCGCTGCACTCGCTGTAAGGCAGCAACTCTACCGCTGCGCCACCGTGCGGATTTTGCAGGGGAATTTGCAGGGGAATTTGCAGGGGAATGGGAAGAGGGGTTAAAATGGTCAGCAACCAGGAGATCCAGTAGGCCTTGGCGGGTCGAGCTCAGAAGTGTTCAATGAACCAGTCGCCGAGTCTACGCTTGGACCCGCTGATATACAACGTTGTCTCGAATGACTGTCTAATCGGTCTGATAATAAATGTCGCCTCTAATAGCTGCCTCTGTGAGCTTTTCTCCAGGCTAATCGCAGCAAAGCTCTGTTATAGATCATTACAGAGCTCTTAAACAATTAGAAGCACCACTTGCTGAGTTTGAAAAACGTTTACAACCAGCAAAGAAAAGCTTGGAATGGGCAAAGGCTGCTCTGTTTTCATGAGAACTAAGTGGTCCGGGATTGAAGTTTCGAGTGAGGGAGAGCAATATTAGATGATATATTTAAATTAAATATGCAAAGAGGTCACAATGATATATTGCAACTCTCACCATCATGTTGAAAGCAAGTTTACTTTTTGATTTCAACGTGCACCAGAATTGCTTCACAGAAGAAAGTATTTGGAAGAAAGTGCTCTCAGTATGTAGTAATACACCGATCAGCCAAAACATTATGACCACTGACAGGCGAAGTAACATTGATTATCTTGTTACAGTGGCACCTGTCAAGGGGTGGGATATATTAGGCAGCAAGTGAACAGTCAGTTCTTGAAGTTGATGTGTTGGATGCAGGAGAAATGGGCAGGAGTAAAGACCTGAGCGACTTTGACAAGGGCCAAATTGTTATGGCCAGACGACTGGGTCAGAGCATCTCTGAAACGGCAAGGCTTGTGGGGTGCTCCCGGTCAGCAGCGGTGAGTACCTACCGACAGTGGTCCGAGGAGGGACAAACCAGCGAAAGGGTATTGGGCGCCCAAGGCTCATCGATGTGCAAGGGCACCGAAGGCTATCCTGTCTGGTCCGAACCGACAGAAGGTCCACTGTGGCACAAGTCACAGAATGGTCATGGGAGGAATGTGTCACAATACACAGTGCATCGCACCCTGCTGCATATGAGGCTGCACACGGAGGACCAACAGCATATTGGGCAGGTGGTCATAATGTTTTGGCTCATCAGGTCATCATGTTTTGGCTGATCGGTGTATGTCTCTGTGTACAGACTTTAAGCTTTCAATGCAATCTTGATAGGGTGAATTGCATTGAAAAATTGCTTAAAACTATAATGTTTTGCACATTGCTGCTGATGAAAACAATCAACATATAACACGCATGTTTCCTTTTCGTAGGGTGAATGTTGTTGTTGTTGTTCGTCCTTCGGGTTCGAAGTTGACCGTGACTTCACTTTCAGTTGGAGGATTGGTGACTGTGGGTCCGGAAGTGACTGGTGAGGCCAATCCGGGCCCGGAAGGCACGCCCACACGTAGGACACAAGTGGATGGGTGCTGCAGTGGAAGTGGAGGTAGCCCGGGCCTTGCGCGCGGTGCATTTCCTCTGGGCCTCTGCAGTGCGTCTGTTCTCTGCTGCACGGGCTCCTGTGGTGAGCTTGCTGCACCAAGTTGGACGGTCCAGAGCAAGAGACTCCCAAGTGCTGAGGTTGATGTCCAAGTCTTTGAGGGACACTTTGAGGCAGTCCTTAAACCGTTTCTTCTGTCCTCCTACTGAGCGCTTGCCCTGACACAGTTCTCCATACAGAAGCTGTTTTGGCAGTCGACTCTCGGGCATTCTGACGACATGGCCTGCCCATCTGGCTTGGGCTTTCCGTAGGAGGGTCTGGACGCTGGCACCGCGCGAATGATATCGCACACACAAAACCATTCGCCGAATCTGTAATCTGCGGTGAATCTGTGAATCTGTGGAATTCTTTGCCACTGAAGGCTGTGGAGGCCAAGTCAGTGGATATTTTTAAGGCAGAGATAGATAGATTCTGGATTAGCACAGGTGTCAGAGGCTGTGGGGAGAAGACAGGAGAATGGGGTTAGGAGGGAGAGATAGATCAGCCATAATTGAATGGCGGAGTAGACTTGAAGGGCTGAATGGCCTAATTCTACTCCTATTCCTTATAGACAATAGACAATAGATGCAGGAGTAGGCCATTTGACCCTTCGAGCCAGCACCACCATTCAATGTGATCATGGCTGATCATTCTCAATCCTGTTTTCTCCCCATACCAAATTATCACCTGATGACCAACTGAGGTGAGATTGCTACATTGTTTTGGGGAATCCAAGACTACATAACCTCCATAATTAAAGACTTGCATGTAATTAATTGGCAGTTTATTTTACCAACTCAAGACATGCTAAAGCATTTTACAACCAATGAAGCATTTGTCAAATTGCAACAATATTATTGCTGGAGTAGCCACATTTCTTGCGGCAATAAATCGTGCCAAATTTCTAACAGTAATGCATTATCAGCCATTGGTTGAACAATAATTATTAGTCAGAATGTTACATGACCTTTAAGGTGAGAGGTTAAAGATTTAATAGAAACGAGGGGCAATTTTTTACCATGTAGAGTGGTGACGAGATGGAATGAGCTGCCGGTGGACATAGTTGTGGCAGGTACTATAACTATGTTTAAAAGGCATATGGACAGACACGTGGGTAAGCATGCGCAGGTTGGAATAGAGGCATCTTGGGTCAAAAGGCCAATGCTGTATGACTCTATGACTATACACGTCCCCTTCTCTTCAAGTCAAGTCAAGTCAAGTCAAGTCAAGTTTATTCGTCACATACACATACACGTCACCTATTCCTTCTCTCCCAAGATGCTGCCTGACCCGGGCGGCACGGTGGCGCAACGGTAGAGTTGCTGCCTTACAGCGAATGCAGCGCCGGAGACTCGGGTTCTATCCTGACTACGGGTGCTGTACTGTAAGGTGTTTGTACGTTCTCCCCGTGACCTGCCTTGGTTTTCTCCGAGATCTTCGGTTTCCTCCCACACTCCAAAGACGTACAGGTATGTAGGTTAATTGACTGGGTAAATGTAAAAAATTGTCCCTAGTGTGTGTAGGATAGTGTTAATGTGCAGGGATCGCTGGGCGGCGCGGACTTGGTGGGCCGAAAAGGCCTGTTTCCACGCTGTATTTGAAATATGGAATATGAAATACGATGTGCAGTGAAATGAAAGTGGCAATGCCCGCGGATTGTGCAAAAAAAATTACAATTACAGCATATAAATCAAAATTAATACAGAAAAAAAAATTACTTCCTGGAGTTATAAGAGTTAACAGTCCTGATGGCCTGTGGAAAGAAACTCCGTCTCATCCTCTCCGTTTTCACAGCGTGACGGCGGAGGCGTTTGCCTGACCGTAGCAGCTGGTCAGGATGGGGGAACACACCCATCTAGCCCTCTCACCCTGAACACAGGATCCCCCCAGGGTTGCATCCATAGCCCCCTACTGTACTCCCTCTACACACATGACTGTGTGGCCAGGTTCAGCTCCAACTCCATCATCAAGTTTGCTGATGACACTGTAGTGGTGGGCCGGATCTCCGACAACGATGAGAAGGCCTACCAGGAGGAGATGGCTGATCTGGCACTCTGATGTCAGGACAGCAGCCTCCTCTTGAATGTCAAAAAAACGAAGGAGCTGATTGTGGACTTTAGAAGGGCTCAACATCCAAGGACGTACACGCCACTGGAGATAAATGGGATTACTGTGGATAGGGTGAGCAGTTTTAAATTCCCGGGAGTCCACATCAAAGAGGATCTGACATGGACAACACACATTGAGTTGTGCTTTTAGCAAGATCTCTGTTAACTCCTTATTGAAAAGACAACTTTTCAGACAGTGCCGCAATAGTTTTTGAGGAGTACACTTTTGTCTCAGGTAGACACAAAAAGCTGGAGTAACTCAGCGGGTCAGGCAGCATCTCGGGAGAGAAGGAATGGGTGACGTTTCGGGTCGAGACCCTTCTTCACTCTGAAACCCGAAACGTCACCCATTCCTTCTCTCTGAGCCTGACCCCCTGAGATACTCCAGCTTTTTGTGTCTACCTTCGATTTAAACCAGCATCTGCAGTTTTCTTTCCAACACTTATGTTCCACCCTGGGTAATGTGGATAAGGTGTCAGAGCTTGTGGGGAGAAGGCAGGAGAATGGGGTTAGGAAGGAGAGATAGATCAGCCATGATTGAATGGCGGAGTAGACTTGATGGGCCGAATGGCCTGTCTACTCCTAGTCCTTATGACCTTGTGACCTAATTCAAACATCAGTCTGAAGAAGGGTCTCGACCCGAAACGTCACCCATTCCTTCTCTCCTGAGATGCTGCCTGACCTGCTGAATTACTCCAGCATTTTATGAAATAAATACCTTTAATTCAAACATATGGTCAATCAATCGAGTTTCTACAAATCTATTATCAATGGCTCAGAATTTATTGTGTTGGGGCATCCAATACCACCTACCTTGCCTTTTGCTGAGTTAAGTTTATAATTTTTTGTGTGGGGGTGATTTGATCATAATTAAAAATGTAACAATGAGAAAAAAGTGGACATCCGGAAAATAACTAAACCTGGAAATAATCAGGTTGTAAAATTAGCAATATGAATGGGAATTTAAGAGAGGCAATGGCAAATTCAATTGTAAAGCCAGATAATAATAATAATAATAATAATAATAATAATAATAATAATAATAATAATAATAATAATAATAATAATAATAATAATAATAATAATAATAATAATAATAATAATAATAATAATAATAATAATAATAATAATAATAATAATAATAATAATAATAATAATAATAATAATAATAATAATTTTTAAAAATAAATAAATAATAATAATAATAATAATAATAATAATAATAATAATAATAATAATAATAATAATAATAATAATAATCATAATAATAATAATAATAATAATAATTAAAAAAAAAAAATAATAATAATAATAATAATCATAATCATAATAATAATAATAATAATAATAATAATAATAATAATAATAATAATAATAATAATAATAATAATAATAATAATAATAATAATAATAATAATATATTCCTTTATTCGTCCCACACCGGGGAAATTTACAGATAAGGAAGCGGTAGCGTGGTGGCGCAGCGGTAGAGTTGCTGCCTTACAGCGCTTACAGTGCCAAAGACCAGAGTTCGATCCTGACTACGGGCGCCGTCTGTACGGAGTTTGTACGTTCTCCCCGTGACCTGCGTGGGTTTTCTCCCAGATCTTCGGTTTCCTCCCACACTCCAAAGACGTACAGATATGTAGGTCAATTGGCTGGGCAAATGTAAAAATTGTCCCTAGTGGGTGTAGGATAGTGTTAGTGTGTGGGGATCGCTGGGCGGCGCGGACCCGGTGGGCCGAAGGGCCTGTTTCTGCACTGTATCTCTAAATCTAAAAAAATCTAAAATCTCCCCAATCTATTCCTCTTATGATTGTGTACACCTCGATAAGATCACCCCTCGTTCTCCTGAGTCCCAGTCTGCTCAACCTATCCCTTTAGTTCAGGACCGCGAGTCCTGTGAACATCCTCGTGAATCTTCTATGCACCCTTTCCAGATTGACAACATCTTGCCTATAACATGGTGCCCAGAACTGAACACTATTGTGGTTATTAAATGCGGCCTCACCAACGTCTTATCCAATGGCAAGATGGCTTCCCAACTTCTATACTCAAAATACTCTATTCATCTGAAGTTTCTGCAAGTTGCAGCTTATTATCTCCGGTAATGCCTTGCCCTTCTTCACATTGTAACTGTTGCCTTCCTAAAATCCATCATGGCTTGGTGTAAATGTAAATTGTCCCTAGTGTGTGTAGGATAGTGCTAGTGTGCGGGGTTCGCTGGGCGGCACGGACTCGGTGGGTCGAAGGGCCTGTTTCCGCGCTGTATCTCTAAACTGAGCTAAAGTAAACTAAGGAAAGATTGGATTAAGAGAGGACCAATTAGAGCCAATGATGCTGAAATGGAAATGGATGAGAGTTCCAAAGCAACAACGTCTTGAGCTGACCACATTGAAGCTACAGCTAATAAAGCCCTCCAAAGCCTCTACATCCTCAGACAACGAAGGAAGTCCGACGTATTTCCAGTGACTTTTACCAACTGTAACATAGAAAAAACGTCGTAGAAAGCAAGCTATCTGGATGCATTCAGCTTGGTTTAGCAAAAAAAGATAGACCCAAAATGGTGTAGTAACTCAGTGGGACAGGCAGCGTCTCTGGAGAGAAGAAATGGGCGACGTTTTGGGTCGAGACCCGTCTTCAGACTGAGCGTCAGGGGAGAGGGAGACATAGAGATATGGAAGCGTAAGGTGTGAAAATGAGAGTTCAAAATGGAAGCAGTACAAGGAAAATGTAGAATGGATGATTGTTATCTGAGGGGAACAAGGCCGACAATCAGTAAAATGTATCCAGCAGGGCAGTGAAACTAGTCGGAGAACTAGGATGGGGGATGGATGGAGAGAGAGGGAGAGCAAGGTTCAGCGGCTGCTCTGCACAAGACTGTAAGAAATTGCAGAATTGCGGATATAGACCAGTCCATCACACAGAGCGGCCTCCTTCCTCACTGTCGACTCCCTCTCTGCTTCACGCTGCCTTGGGAAAGCAGCCAACATAATCAAGGACCTTTGTCACCCTGGTCATTCCTTCTTCTCCCCGCTCCCATCTGGTGCAAGATACAAAAGCTTGAAAGCACGTGGCAGCAGATATCTCTCCTCCCTTGCTTTTATCAGACCACTGAATGGTCCTCCCGTAAGCTAGGGCGTAGTCCTGATCTCCGACCTACGCCACGGCAGGTCTTGGGCTTCTTGGAAACTGCAGCGCTCTAATGTTGTCACACTCTATGCTGCACGACTGTCTCTGTCCCTTTGCACTGCCGACTGTGCTTGTGTCAGGCTTGACTGTCCTCATGCACGGTGTGACTTGACTGGATAAAACATAAAGAAAAGTGGTGAATCCAGTGGAATTCTCTGCCACAGAGGGTAGTTGAGGCCAGTTCATTGGCTATATTTAAGAGGGAGTTAGATGTGGCCCTTGTGGCTAAAGGGATCAGGGGGTACGGAGAGAAGGCAGGTACAGGATACTGAGTTGGATGATCAGCCATGATCATATTGAATGGCGGTGCGTACAGGCTCGAAGGGCCGAATGGCCTACTCCTGCACCTATTTTCTATGTTTCTATGTTTCTAAAAGCTTTTCACTGCATAGACCATGAGACTCTAGCATTTTGTGTCTTTCTTCGGTATAAACCAGCTTCTTCATTTCCATCCCAAACAAGAAAAGAACCTTGTCCGATTTAATCTGGCGTTTTGATTTCCTTGCTCAAGGGTGTATATAACTCTCTGGCAATGCCGGTACTTGTTGCCTGACCTGAGTTGCCCCTAAAGCGTGGCGGTCATAAGATCATATCATTAGAGATAGGAGCAGAATTAGGCCGTTCAACCCATCCGGTCTACTCCGCCATTCAATCATGGCTGATCTATCTCTCCCTCCCAACTTCATTCTCCTGCCTTCTCCCTGTAATCATAAGGTCATAAGGTCATAAGTGATAAGGGAAAAATTAGGCCATTCGGCCCATCAAGTCTACTCTGCCATTCAATCATGGCTGATCTAACTCTCCCTCCTAACCTCATTCTCCTGCTTTCTCCCTGTAACCCGTGACACCCTTTAACGCCCTTACTAATCAAGAATTTATCAATCTCTGCTTTAATAATACCCAGTGACCTGGCCTCCACAGCCATCTGAGGCAATGAATTCCACAGATTCGCCACCCTCTGACTAATGAAATTCTTCCTCATCTCCATTCTGAAGGCATGTCCTTTTATTGTGAGGCTGTGCCCTCTGGTTCTAGTCTCTCAGATTACTGGAAACATCCTTTCCATGTCCATTCTATCTAAGCCTTTCATTATCTGGTAGGTTTCAATGAGACCCCCCCCCTCATTCTTCTAAACTCCAGCGAGTACAGGCACGGAGACTTCAAACGTTCCTCATACATTAACCCAATTATCTCCAGGATCAATCTCATAAACCTCCTCTGAACCCTCTCCAAAGCCAGCACATCCTTCCTCAGATATGGACCTAAAACTGCTGGCAATACTCCTAATTTGACCTCATCAGCTCCAGATAAAGTCCCAACTTTACACACTTTCTTTTATATTCTAGTCCCCTCTAAATGAATGCTGGCAAACGCAGGTTCGGCGATCGCTTCGCTCAACACCTGCGCTCGGTCCGCATTAACCAATCTGATCTCCCGGTGGCTGAGCACTTCAACTCCCCCTCCCACTCCCAGTCTGACCTTTCTGTCATGGGCCTCCTCCAGTGCCATAGTGAGGCCCACCGGAAATTGGAGGAACAGCACCTCATATTTCGCCTGGGCAGCTTGCAGCCCAGCGGTATGAACATCGACTTCTCCAACTTTAGATAGTTCCTCTGTCCCTCTCTTCTCCCTCCCCCCCCTCCTTCCCAGATCTCCCTCTATCTTCCTGTCTCCACCTATATCCTTCCTTTGTCCCGCCCCTCTGACATCAGTCTGAAGAAGGGTCTCGACCCGAAACGTCGCCCATTCCTTCTCTCCTGAGATGCTGCCTGACCTGCTGAGTTACTCCAGCATTTTGTGAATAAATACCTTCCTTACCACTGACTCATCCTGCATCCTGAGGAAAAACTTTTTCAGTCAGAGAGTTGTGAATCTGTGGAATTCTCTGCCTCAGAAGGCAGTGGAGGCCAATTCTCTGAATGCATTCAAGAGAGAGCTAGATAGAGCTCTTAAGGATAGCGGAGTCAGGGGGTATGGGGAGAAGGCAGGAACGGGGTACTGATTGAGAATGATCAGCCATGATCCCAGTGAATGGTGGTGCTGGCTCGAAGGGCCGAATGGCCTCCTCCTGCACCTATTGTCTATTGTCTATTGTCTAAATCATCCTTTTAGGGATCCTGCCCCACTGCCAAGTCCTTTTTCACTTCCTATTTCTGAAACCTCTCCCCTATTTGGACAGTGGTCTAGGCCTTTATTCCTTCTACCAACGTCCATGATCGTACACTTTGCTTCACTGTGTCCATTTGCATCAAGAATACACAAAACAATGATAATAAAACAAGCCAAACCAAAAGGAGACAGGGAAGTAAAACTGGGATAAAATCTAGAATTTTCCAACAAAAGGAAGGAATGAGTCTCCTCCCTTGGTTGCCACGGAGACATTGAAAGTAAATGATGCATTGGTACAAATCAACCTCGTCAAAATGCACAACTAGCAGGTACACTTGAAATTAATTGATGTCTTTGTACTGCTAGCATTGCTCATATTGCACTGGGCCTGTACTCGCTGGAGTTTAGAAGGATGAGGGGGGACTTTGGCATTTTGTTTTCCTTGTTCAAGGATGTGTATAACTCTCTGGCAATGCCGGTACGTGTTGCCTGACCCGAGTTAGACAATAAACAATGGACAATAGACAATAGGTGCAGGAGTAGGCCATTCGGCCCTTCGAGGCAGCACCGCCATTCAATGGGATCATGGCTGATCATTCACAATCAGTACCCCGTTCCTGCCTTCTCCCCATACCCCCTGACTCCGCTATTTTTAAGAGATCTATCTAGCTCTCTCTTGAAAGCATCCAGAGAATTGGCCTCCACTGCCTTCTGAGGCAGAGATTTCCACAGATTTACAACTCTCTGACTGAAAAAGGTTTTTCCTCATCTCCGTTCTAAATGGCCTACCCCTTATTCTTAAACTGCGGCCCCTGGTTCTGGACTCCCCCAACATTGGGAACATGTTTCCTGCCTCTAATCGTTGCCTCTGATTTAGAGTTGCCTCTAAACTGTGGAGGTGGCTGGGAGCCAGACCATATTCTATGTCTCGTCTTTGGATGAGGGTGGAAACCAGAGCATCCGGGGGAAACCTCCATGATCAGAGAGAGAACGCATGAACTGATGTTGAAGAACCATGCATTGGGAGAATAAAGGTACTATTCAATTTACTGATGGTGTCAGAGGATGGGACATGGTGGATTTTGGGAAGGCAACAGTTACAATGTGAAGAAGGGCAGGGCATTACCGGAGATAATGAGTTGCAACTTGCAGAAACTTCAGATGAATAGAGTATTTTGAGTATAGAAGTTGGGAAGCCATCTTGCCATTGGATAAGACGTTGGTGAGGCCGCATTTAATAACCACAATAGTGTTCAGTTCTGGGCACCATGTTATAGGCAAGATGTTGTCAATCTGGAAAGGGTGCATAGAAGATTTACGAGGATGTTCCCAGGACACGGGGTCCTGAACTAAAGGGATAGGTTGAGCAGGTTGGGACTCAGGAGTGCGAGGGGTGATCTTATCGAGGTGTACACAATCATAAGAGGAATAGATTGGGGAGATTTTAGATTTTTTTAGATTTAGAGATACAGAGCAGAAACAGGCCGTTCGGCCCACCGGGTCCGTGCCGCCCAGCGATCCCCACACACTAACACTATCCTACACCCACTAGGGACAATTTTTACATTTGCCCAGCCAATTAACCTACATACCTGTACGTCTTTGGAGTGTGGGAGGAAACCGAAGATTTCGGAGAAAACCCACGCAGGTCACGGGGAGAACGTACAAACTCCGTACAGACGGCGCCCGTAGTCAGGATCGAACCTGAGTCTCAGGCGCTGCATTCGCTGTAAGGCAGCAACTCTACTGCTGCGCCACCGTGCCGCTAGATGCACAGAGTCTCTTGCCCAGAGTAAGTGTATCAAGAACAAGATGACATAGATTTAAGGTGAAGGGAGGAAGATTAAATAGGAACCAGAGAGGTAGCTTTTTCACGCAATGAGTGGTGGCTGTGTGGAACGAGCTGCCAGAGGAGGCAGTTGAGGCAGGTACTATCACAACGTTTAAGAAACAGTTAGACAGGTCCATGAATTGGACAGGTTTAGAGGGATATGTGTCAAACGCAGGCAGGTGGGACCAGTGTAGATGGGACATGTAGGCCGGTGTGGGAAAGTTGGGCCGAAGGGCCTGTTTCCACACTGTAAGACTCTATGTTTGGTAGCAAAACATTTAATCCTTCAGTCCTGGACTACTGAACTGGAGTGACAATTTTATATCCCACTGGAACAGCTGGGGCATTTATAGATTCACGGAGACTATTGCTTTATGGCAGTGTTATCTCCGACTATGGCAGCTGGGGTATTTAAAAGCATGTCATTAAATAAATGTGGAACAAAAGGCTAGAATGGGTAATGGTGGTCATAAAATCACCAAATGGGTCACTACTGCTTTTCAGGACTGGAAATAGACAATAGACAATAGACAATAGGTGCATGAGGAGGCGGCACGGTGGCGCAGCGGTAGAGTTGCTGCTTTACAGCGAATGCAGCGCCGGAGACTCAGGTTCGATCCTGACTACGGGTGCTGCACTGTAAGGAGTTTGTACGTTCTCCCCGTGACCTGCGTGGGTTTTCTCCGAGATCTTCGGTTTCCTCCCACACTCCAAAGACGTACAGGTTTGTAGGTTAATTGGCTTGGTAAATGTAAAAATTGTCCCTAGTGGGTGTAGGATAGTGTTAATGTACGGGGATCGCTGGGCGGCGCGGACTTGGTGGGCCGAAAAGGCCTGTTTCCGCGCTGTATATATATGATATGATTCGGCCCTTCGAGCCAGCACCACCATTCAATGTGATCATGGCTGATCATTCTCAATCAGTACCCCGTTCCTGCCTTCTCCCCATACCCCCTGACTCCGCTATCCTTAAGAGCTCTATCTAGCTCTCTCTTGCCATACCTTGGTTTAATTTGGTTTAAAGACACAGCGTGGAAACAGGCCCTGCGGCCCATCGAGTATAATAATAATAATAATAATAAATTTATTTGTGATATGTAGGTTGGCACAGGGTCAACGGTACAATGAAATGTATTTGACAAAACAACGGGTCACCTCAGCAGTAATATTCCAAGGATAAATAAGATAAAAATGACATTAGTAAGGTAAAAAGACAATATTAAAAATAGGTAAAAAGACAATATTAAAAATAATCAACATATATGATTTGAAATGTGTTTATGAGTTCAGAAGCCTGATGGCCTGATGGTAGAAACTGTTCTTAAGTCTGGTGGTACGCACAGCCATACTCCTGTATCGTCTGCCTGACGGTAACAAGGAGAACAGCCTGCGTGCTGGGTGGCTGTGGTCCTTGATGATGCTGCGTGCCTTCCGCAGGCACCGCCGGTAGGAAATGTCCTGAATGGCCGGGAGACAGTTGCCAGTGATGTGCTGTGCCGTCTTCACCACTCTCTGTAGTGATTTGTGGCTGTGGCTATGTGCCGATCAGCAATCCCCGCACACTCACACTATCCTACACACACGAGGGACAATTTATAATTATACCATGCCAATTAGCCTACAAACCTGTACGTCTTTGGAGTGTGGGAGGAAACCGGAGCACCTGGAGAAATCGCACGCGGGTCACGGGGAGAACGTACAAACTCCGTAAGACAGCATCCGTAGTCAGGGACTCTCTGGCGCTGTAAGGCAGCAACTCTACCGCTGCACCACCGTGCCACTCTGGTCTGGCCAATACAGGAAGGAGCCTGGACTCGCGATATGGTCTGGGGTCCCAGTCGCCTTGTACAGGTTAGTGCGGGTGTCAGGGGTTATGGGGAGAAGGCAGGAGAATGGAGTTAGGAGGGAGAGATAGATCAGCCATGATTGAATGGCCGAGTGGACTTGATGGGACGAATGGCCTAATTCTGCTGCTATCTCATGATCTTATGATCTTATGACCTCTACACTTTCGGGGCAACTTAGGTCAAGCAACAGCATTGCCAGAGAGTTATATACTCAGAGAGTTATACAGACTCGGGTTCAATCCTGACTACGGGTGCTGTACTGTACGGAGTTTGTACGTTCTCCTCGTGACCTGCGTGGGTTTTCACCGAGATCTTCGGTTTCCTCCCACACTCCAAAGACGTACAGGTTTGTTGGCTGGGAAAATGTGAAAGAAAAAAAATTGTCCGTAGTGGGTGTAGGATAGTGTTAGTGTGCGGGGATCGCTGGGCGGCGCGGACTTGGTGGGCCGAAGGGCCTGTTTCTGCGCTGTATCTCTAAACTAAGCGATACACCCTTGAACAAGGAAATCAACATGCCAAATTAAATCGGGCAAGGTCCTTTTCTTGTTTAGGAAAGGGAATGAAGATGCTGGTTTATACCGAAGAAAGACACAAAATGCTAGAGTAACTCAGCAGTTCAGGTGGCATCTCCGGAGTAAAAGAACAGGTAACGTTTCAGCTCGGAACCCTTCAGCGGACTACTTTACTTTTCTTTCCTGATTTGCTTCCGTGGAACAAATTAACAGCACCTCAGGGTGGTGAATTTCACCAACAAGGTGTAATCTTCATCAAGTGGGAGTTTTGCGTACAATGTAATAACCTTCAGTTTAGTTTAGTTTTGTGTAGTTTTGAGATTCAGCCCGGAAACAGGCCCTTCCACCCACCGAGTCCTCGCCGACCAACGATCCCCGCACATTAGACAATAGACAATAGACAATAGACAATAGGTGCAGGAGGAGGCCATTCAGCCCTTCGAGCCAGCACCGCCATTCAATGTGATCATGGCTGATCATTCTCAATCAGTACCCCGTTCCTGCCTTCTCCCCACACCCCCTGTCTCCGCTATCCTTAAGAGCTCTATCTAGCTCTCTCTTGAATGCATTCAGAGAATTGGCCCCCACTGCCTTCTGAGGCAGAGAATTCCACAGATTCACAACTCTCTGACTGAAAAAGTTTTTCCTCTTCTCAGTTCTAAATGGCCTACCCCTTATTCTTAAACTGTGGCCCCTTGTTCTGGACTCCCCCAACATTGGGAACATGTTTCCGTCCTCTAACGTGTCCAAACCCTTAATAATCTTATACGTTTCGATAAGATCTCCTCTCATCATAAATTCCAGTGTATACAAGCCTAGTCGCTCCAGTCTTTCAACATATGACAGTCCCGCCATTCCCGGAATTAACCTAGTAAACCTACGCTGCACGCCCTCAATAGCAAGAATATCCTTCCTCAAATTTGGAGACCAAAAGTGCACACAGTACTCCAGGTGCGGTCTCACTAGGACCCTGTACAACTGCAGAAGGACCTCTTTGCTCCTATTACTCAACTCCTCTTGTTATGAAGGCCAACATTCCATTGGCTTTCTTCACTGCCTGCTGCACCTGCATGCTTCCTTTCAGCGACTGATGCACTAGGACACCCAGATCACGTTGTACGTCCCCTTTTCCTAACATTAACCCTATCCGACACACGCTAGGGACAATTTACAATTTTACCAAGCCAATTAGCCTGCAAAACCTGCATGCCTTTGGAGTGTGGGAGGAAACCGGAGTTCCCGGAGAAAACCCACGCAGGTCACGGGGAGAGCGTACAGACTCCGTACAGACGGCGCCCGTAGTCAGGATCGAACCCGGGTTTCTGACGCAGGTAGGCAGCAACTCTGCCGCTGCGCCACCGTGCCGCCTCTATCATCATTTTGCAGATGAGGCATGAATATAAATGTAAAGTAGAAACGATGGAATGTTTCCATTGGTAAACTTACACTTTGTGTTGATATATTGATCACTTGTCACTGATAGTTGGTGGAGATAAATTCCACACGGCATCATTGGGGAGATGCTTCTCACAGAGAAAGTGATAACCGCCAGGGTGTCTCAGCGGTAACGCTACCGCCTCACAGAACCAGAGACCCGGGTTCGATCCTGACTACATGCGCCGCCTGTACAGAGTTTGTACGTTCTCCCCGTAACCTGCGTGGGTTTTCTCCGAGATCTTCGGTTTCCTCCCACACTCCAAAGACGTCCAGGTTTAATTGGCTTGGTATATATAAAAAAGTAAAATTGGCCCCAGTGCGCATAGGACAGCGTTAGTGTGCGGGGATCGCTGGTGGGGGCGGACGGACCTGTGGGCCGAAGGGCCTGTTTCTGTGCTGGATCTCTAAACTAAGCTAAACTAAACCAATTGGTCTCAATCATCGCAGCTGCGTGCTTAAAAGGCATGAAATGTGATTATAATTAGCTGCCAGCTCCACAACATACATCACTATTATGATGCAACCACTTGAGAGGGGTAGCTTTGAAATCTGGGGTAAGCGCAAGTTGGAGGAACAGACTGAACCATGTGAGTTCTGTGATTTGTACAATCTGCTGCACGAGGATCCAATTAGGTCCAGGTGCATCTCATGGCAATTCACACTCGTAAAGATCATTTTTCTCCTTTACTGCCTAATATACCATCTGGCACCTTCGCACTTCGAAGAGAAGCTAGCCATCTTTAAGCCCCCCCCCCCCCCACCCCCCCTCCCCCCCACCAATTCCTGGCACAGGGAATAGAAGAGGCGGCGCGGTGGCGCAGCGGTAAAGTTGCTGCCTCACAGCGCCAGAGGCCCCGGGTTCGATCCTGACTATGGGTGCTGCCTGTACGGAGTTGCACGTTCTCCCCGCGACCGCGTGGGTTTTCTCCGGGTGCTCCGGTTTCCTCCCACACTCCAAAGATGTACAGCTTTATAGATTAGATTTAGAGATACAGCGCGGAAACAGGCCCTTCGGCCCACCGGGTCCGCGCCGCCCAGCGATCCCCGCACACTAACACTATCCTACACCCACTAGGGACAATTTTTACATTTTTTTACCCAGTCAATTAACCTACATACCTGTACGTCTTTGGAGTGTGGGAGGAAACCGAAGATCTCGGAGAAAACCCACACAGGTCACGGGGAGAACGTACAAACTCCGTACAGAGGGCGCCCGTAGTCAGGATCGAACCTGAGTCTCAGGCGCTGCATTCGCTGTAAGGCAGCAACTCTACCGCTGCGCCACCGTGCCGCCCTTCGGCGCCCTTTGGCTTCGGTAAAATTGTAAATTGACCCGAGTGTGTGGGATAGGGCTGGTGTACGGGGTGATCGCCGGTCGGCGTGGACTTGGTGGTACAAAGGGCATGCTTCCACACTGTATCTCTAAAGTCCAGGGTAAATGAACAGATTCTTTTAACCAGAGTAGTGGAATCGAGAACCTGGGGACATAGATTTAAGGTGAGGGGGGGTAAAGATTTAATAGGGCCTGTTCCCGCGCTGTATCTCAAAAACTAAAACTAAAGAGTACAAACAAGGGAAGGGTGCAGGCATAGAACATGGAACAGTACAGGGCTTCAGCCCACAATGTCTGTACCAAACATGATGCTAAGACCAACCATTACCTGCCTGCACATAATCCATACACTGGAATTTAGAAGGATGAGAGGGAATCTTATCGAAACGTATAAGATTATTAAAGGGTTGGACACGTTAGAGGCAGGAAACATGTTCCCAATGTTGGGGGAGTCCAGAACAAGGGGCCACAGTGTAAGAATAAGGGGTAGGCCATTTAGAACTGAGATGAGGAAAAACGTTTTCAGTCAGAGAGTTGTGAATCTGTGGAATTCTCTGCCTCAGAAGGCAGTGGAGGCCAATTCTCTGAATGCATTCAAGAGAGAGCTAGATAGAGCTCTTAAGGATAGCGGAGTCAGGGGGTATGGGGAGAAGGCAGGAACTGGGTACTGATTGAGAATGATCAGCCATGATCACATTGAATGGCGGTGCTGGCTCAAAGGGCCGAATGGCCTCCTCCTGCACCTATTGTCTATTGTCTATTGTCTATATCCATGCCACATATCCATGTGCCTGGCTGAAAGTCTCTTAAATGCCTCTATCGTATCTGACCACCACCACAAGCAACGCCCCAGCTCATCTCCTTTACACTTTGCCCCTCTCACTTTAAAGCCATGCCTTCTAGTATTTGATATTTTCATCCCGGGGAAATGGTTGTGACTGTCTACCGTATCTATGTCTCTCATAATGTTATATACTCCTAGAAGGTCTCCCCTCAACCTTCCGGTATTCCAGAGAAAACAATCCAAGGCTGTCCGATCGCTCCCTGCTGATAATGCACGCATAATTCCAGTAAACATCCTCTAAACATCCTCCTTTATTCTGGTAAACCTGCACCCTCTCCAAAGCCTCCACATTCTTCTTGTAATGCGGCCTAATGACAATCCGACAAAGCTGCCTCACGACTTCCTGACTCATATACTCAATGCCCTGACCAATATAGGTAAGCATATCATAAGCCTGCTTTACCACTCCACCTACTAGCGTTGCCACTTTCACGGAGTGGTGAAAGAATGGGTCGACTGGGCTCGAACTCACTAGAATTTAAAAGGATGAGAGGGGATCCGATAGAAACATATAGAATTCTTCAGGGATTGGACAGGCTAGATGCAGGAAAAATGTTCCCCATGTTGGGGGAGCCCGGAACCAGGGGTCACAGTTTAAGTATAAGGGGTAGGCCATTTGGGACTGAGATGAGGAAAAACTTTTTCACCCAGAGAGTTTTGAATCTGTGGAATTCTCTGCCGCAGAAGGTAGTGGAGGCCGATTCACTGGATGTTTTCAAGAGAGAGTGAGATTTAGCTTTTAGGGCTAACGGAATCAAGGGATATCGGGAAAAAGCAGGAATGGGGTACTGATTTTGGATGATCAGCCATGATCATAGAATGGCATGTGCTGGCCCGAAGGGCCGAATGGCCCACTCCTGCACCCATTTTCTATGTTTCTATGTTTCTATGTTATGGACTTGGACCCCAAGATCCCTCTGTACATTAATGCCATTAAGGGTCTTACCATGAATTGTATATTTTCCCTTTACATTTGACCTCCCAAAATGCAACTCCTCACAATTGTTTGGATTAAACTCCATCTGCCATTTCTCTGCCCATCTCTGCAGGTGATCTGTGTTCTGTGGCAGCTTTCCACACAGTCCACAACTCTTGCAATCTTGATGTCATCAGCAAACTGACTAACCGACCAATTTACGTTTCCATCCAAGTCACTTATGTATAGGTATCCCACACAGTAGAGATGTGTGGAATTATCTGTGGAATTCTCTGCCTCAGAAGGCAGTGGAGGCCAATTAAATGACCTCCCCTTTATTCTTAGACTGTGGCCCCTGGTTCTGGACTCCCCCTACATTGGGAACATTTTTCCTGCATCTAGCTTGTCCAGTCCTTTAGTGACTCATGAGTTCACATGTTTATAGGTTCTCGGAGCAGAATAAGCCCATTTGGCCCATCAAGTCTACGTTGGTCTATCATTCCCTCTCAACCTCATTCTCCTGCCTTCTAAACCCCTGACACCCATACCAATCAAAAATTTGTCAACCTGCACGTCAATAAATATTTTGTTGGTTGCAAAATGGTTTGAAATATCCTGAGACCATGCAAAATGCTACATGAATGCAAATCCTTCAGGTTTCTTTTATTTCCCATTAGCTGGACATCTCTCATCATAGAATGCAGTCAATGCAGTCACAGAATTCAGTCAATTTGCAACATTATTCAGGGAAACATTTACTGATGTACTTCTGAACCTGAATATAAAGCATTTTATCGGGATGCATCACAGCTTGGTTTGGGAACAGCTCCATCCAAAACCGCAAGACATAGCAGCGAATTGCGGACGCAGCCCAGACCATCACACAAACCGACCTCCCTTCCATTGACTCCATTTACGCCTCACGCTGCCTCGGCAAGGCCAGCAACATAATCAAGGACGAGTCACACCCTGGCCACTCCCTCTTCTCCCCTCTCCCATCGGGCAAAAGGTATAGAAGTGTGAAAACGCACACCTCCAGATTCAAGGACAGTTTCTTCCCAGCTGTTATCAGGCAATTGAATCATCCTACCACAACCACAGATCAGTGCCGAACTACTATCTTCCTCTTTGATGACCCTCGGACTATCCTTGATCGGACTTTCCCGGTTTTACATTGCACTAAACGTTTATTCCCTTCTCACGTATCTCTACACTGTAAATGGATCGATTGTAATCATGTATCGTCTTTCTGCTAACTGGTTAACACGCAACAAAAGCTTTTCACTGTACCTCGGTACACGTGACAATAAACTAAACTGAAATCACTGAAACTGAACTTCTGCGATATTGGTCAAACAAAATTATATTATGTCTAGTTTCACTAACAGATGGCCGAGAGATCAGATACTTACAACTTGTCAGGAAGTGTTATAGACAATAGACAATAGACAATAGGTGCAGGAGGAGGCCATTCGGCCCTTCGAGCCAGCACCGCCATTCAATGTGATCATGGCTGATCATTCTCAATCAGTACCCCGTTCCTGCCTTCTCCCCGTACCCCCTGACTCCGCTATCCTTAAGAGCTCTATCTAGTTTTTATTTTTCATTGTTTGCGATTGAACCAGAAACATTGGTAATCTTGCAGTGTTGTTTGCTCTGGCAAGCTCTTTGCTTCGACTGTTATCTAGCTCAGATTGGTAATGTAGACATTAGTTCTGATGGGACAAAACAAAAACCTATTGTTTCACGGAGCAACAGCAACCGATTTCTGGCAATAAGTAATGAATCTGTTCTATTTATTTTTGCTGATCCAATGCTTAAATACATTGGATTAATGTAGGGCTTAAATGAAGGGCTTAAATACAAGCCCTTCGGCCCATACGCCCACACCGGCCAACATGTCCCAGCTACACTAGTCCCACCTGCCTGCGCTTGGTCCAGATCCCTCCTTGGTTCAGCTTGGCCATTTTTTTTAATTTTGCTGAATTGTGTATAAAATCATGAGAGGAATCGATGGGGTAGATGCACAGAGTCTCTTGCCCAGAGCAGGTGAATCGAGGACCGGAGGACATAGGTTTAAGGTGAAGGGGAAAAGATTTAATGGGAATCTGAGGGGTAACATTTTTACACAAAGGGTGGTGGGTGTATGGAACAAACTGCCAGAGGAGGTAGTTGAGGCTGGGACTACCCCAACATTTAAGAAACAGTTAGGCAGGTACATGGATAGAACAGGTTTGGAGGGATCTGGACCAAGCGCAGGCAGGTGGGACTAGTGTAGCTGGGACATGTTGGCCGGTGTGGGCAAGTATGGGCCGAAGGGCTTGTTTCCACATTATATCACTCTATGACTCTATTATTGATTCCACACTGAAGTTCTCACCAGAAGGTAACAGCAATGGTGCGGTTATCATAGCTTCTCCCGACATAACTGCGTGATTTTATTGTGCCCCTCGTACTATAATGAGTGATAGATGATCTGTATTTGGCCCATATCCCTCTAAACCTATCCTATCCATGTACCTGTCTAAATGTTTCCTAAACGGTTGCGTAAAATAGAAATCTTTTTCTTGACTTAACATATAGGATTTAGGATTCAAAGTGTTAAAAAAATATAATGGAATCACGTTAGGACCACAGGCGTCCATGATAGAACCTGGAAACAAACCACACCCAATTTTTCCCATGTTGAAAAGCTGCTATTCATGTGCAGGATAATGCAATATTATTCCTGTTCGTCATTATTTTTCTCCATCCTTTTCCCACCCACCAGCTAAAATGCTGACTGACGTTGAATGTCAGGTCACGCGATTGGGAAGTGCATTGTCAAATGTGGCCAGTCAGAGGATTTCCTCTTGACACAGCCCCAGATGGAACTGTTCAGCCTTGTTGTGTGCTGACCATTACTGCCCCAGTTTCCCTGCGCGTTCCCTGCCCCAGAGGTAGGCAGACAGACGTCTTGGACAGGCAGCATCTCTGGAGAACATGGATAGACGATGTTTAAGGTCGGAGCCCTTCTCCAGCACTTTGTATCTTTTTTTTTTGTAAACCAGCATCTGCAGTTCCTGGTAGCTATGTTTAGTTTAGTTTAGAGATACAGCGAAGAAGCAGGCCCTTCGGCCCACCGGGTCCGCGCCGACCAGCGATCCCCGCACACTAACACTATCCGACACGCATTAGGGACAATTTACATTTGTGCCCAGCCAATTAACCTACAAACCTGTACGTCTTTGGAGGGTGGGAGGAAACCAAAGATCTCGGAGAAAACCCACGCAGGTCACGGGGAGAACGTACAAACGGACAGCATCCGTAGTCGGGATGGAGCCAGGGTCTCCGGCGCTGTAAGGCGGCAACACTACCGCTGCGCCACCGCGCCGTCCTTGGTCTCTGGTTTTCTCTTTCTCCTCTCCTACTTTGACCTGGATCTTTCATTTAGAAAAAACGATGTTTATTTTTCATTCAAAGTGCCACTCGGACCATTCTTCTTCACAGGAAGGAACAGAACTAAAAAAAAAGATTCTACTGTGCCTTTATAATGGTATCACTACTCCTCATGCCAAAAGTTGATGCAGCCACACCATGAGTTCATCGGCTTAAAAGTTTTAAAAAAGGGTGTGTTCTAATTGCCCCTTTGACTTCCCAGAATGATCTCTGCTTAACGTTCAAGGAATGTTTAACGTTTTCACCCCCTTACCCAAATAAAAGGTGTAAGTTTATAAGTGATAGAAGCAGAATAAGGCCATTTGGCCCGTCAAGTCAACTCTGCCATTCAATCATGGCTGATCTATCTCTCCCTCTCTACCCCATTCTCCTGCCATGTCCCCATAACCCCCATAGGCTTGTATACACTGGAATTTAGAAGGATGAGAGGAGATCTTATCGAAACGTATAAGATTATTAAGGGGTTGGACACGTTAGAGGCAGGAAACATGTTGGGGGAGTCCAGAACAAGGGGCCACAGTTTAAGAATAAGGGGTAGGCCATTTAGAACGGAGATGAGGAAAAACGTTTTCAGCCAGAGAGTTGTGAATCTGTGGAATTCTCTGCCTCGGAAGGCAGTGGGGGCCAATTCTCTGAATGCATTCAAGAGAGAGCTAGATAGAGCTCTTAAGGATAGCGGAGTCAGGGGGTATGGGGAGAAGGCAGGAACGGGGTACCGATTGAGAATGATCAGCCATGATCACATTAAATGGCGGTGCTGGCTCGAAGGGCCGAATGGCCTCCTCCTGCACCTATTGTCTATTGTCTATTGTCTGCAGAGCTCCAGTACATCCAACATATGGACCAGAATTTAGACTTTGACTCTTTCCTTTTGTAAATGGCGCAAAAATATGTGGACTTGTGCATGTGTGAGCTGTGCAAAAATAATTTCACTGTGCAGTGCGTACGTGACAATAAAGACCCACTAAACCATTGAAATCTTTTCATCACATTGAGTGATGCATACATCAGCTTGTCTTACCTCAGGTAATATAGACACAAAATGCTGGAGTAACTCAGCAGGACAGGCAGCATCTCTGGATACTGCCAGACCCGCTGAGTTACTCCAGCATTTTGCGTCCATCTTTGGTGTAGACCAGCATCTGCATTTCATTCCATCATATTACCTCAGGTAAGAACTATGTTACTCGTGGAAATCAGTCAACCTCAAAGACTTTCCATTCCCTAACAAGCCTTTCAACCAAACTGACGATAAAGAACTATTTCACCTAGGCTAGATTTAAAGGATTCAAACTCTACTGGGGGTGAATGCAGCTCTGAAGTAGACTTTAAACCAAGGTCACCCACTCTGAATGTAAGTGGTTCTATGAGGCAACTGCAATAAAGACTGCAGAGTTCAGAAGAATGTTGCCAGGATTTACGAGGATGTTGCCAGGACTAGAGGGTCTGTGCTATAGGGAGAGGTTGAGTAGGCTGGGTCTCCATTCCATGGAGCGCAGGAGGATGCGAGGTGATCTTATAGAGGTGCATAAGATCATGAGAGGAATAGATTGGGTAGACGCACAGAGTATTTTGCCCAGAGTGGGGGAATCGAGGACCAGAGGACATAGGTTCAAGGTAAAGAGGAAAAGATTTAGTAAGAATCTGAGGGATAACTTTTTCACACAAAGGGAACAAGCTGTCAGAGGAGGTAGTTGAGGCTGGGACTATCCCAACGTTTAAGAAACCGTCAGACAGGTACATGGATAGGACAGGTTTGGAGGGATATGGACTGATGTCGGGGGGGGGGGGGGGGCGGGACAAAGAAAGGATATAGGTGGAGACAGGAAGACAGTGGGAGAACTGGGAAGGGGGAGGGGAAGAGAGGGGCAGATGAACTATCTAAAGTTAGAGAAGTCAATGCTCTCAATTCCACTTTCATGCCTGATCCCAATTATCCTTGACTCCTGGTAACCCAAACATCTCAATCATCTGCTGTTTTTCGAACATTTGCTGTTTTCAGTCAAAAGATCTCCTCCAATATAGATTGACAACCTCCACACCTCTCTGGGGCAGAGAATTCCAAAGATTCATGAGGACTTTTTTTTTATAAGGAATTTTTCGTCTATCCTTAAAGTGGGTGACCTCTTATTTCGAAACAATACTCCTTAATCCTGTAATCCTTCTGAATGGGCTTCATTCTCCCATTATCCTACCTGTTGGGCTCCTTAGAATCCGAAATGTTTGGATAAGATAATTCCCATTAGTCATAAAGTCACAGTGTGGAAGCAGGCCCTTCAGCCCAACTTGCCCACACCGGCCAACATGTCCCAGCCTCACTAGTTCCACCTGCCTGCGTTTGGTCCATATCCCTCCAAATCTGTCCTATCCATGTGCCTGTCTAACTGCTTCTTAAACGTTGAGATAGTCCCAGCCTCAACTACCTCCTCTGGCAGCTTGCTCCATGCACCCACCACCCTTTGTGATAAAGTTACCCCCTCAAATTCCTATTAAATCTTTTCCCCTTCACCTTGAACCTGTGACCTCGGTTCCTCGATTCATCTGGGCAAGAGACTCTGTGCATCCACCTGATCTATTCCTCTCATGGTTTTATATACCTCTTGTTGGCTGAGGAAGAGGTGGTAATGAAGGGATGCAAGGATGCGAACAGTGGAACTAGTGGATGCCATGAAGATTGTGGTTATAGCCTTTGGTAGGTAGATAGCAGTGATGAGAGCACGGACAGACATCTTTGCATTTGCAGCTATGTACAAGCCCCGTTAATAGAGGCTGTGGCACCAGCTGTGAATATAGCAATGTTAGTGTTATTATCTATATGCTAAAACTCTCGTTTGTATGTTTGTTTGTTCCTGAACTACAGTCAAAACGGTACACGACAGCGTGACAATTTTAGGCCCACCTTACTCACCGTCGTCCCTTTGGTGCTAATGGTAGAAGTTTCATTGAAATCGGTGTTATGTTTTTAAAGTTATTCACATTTTAAAGTTTAAATCTATCTCCGAGTGAGGGAAGTGGGGTGGGGGGGGGAGGGGCGGTTGGTGGAGGAAGGGGGAGATGGAGGGGGAGGAGGGAGGATATGGGGGGTTGAGGAGGGTGGAGTGGGGGGGGAGGGGAAGGGGAGGGGGAAGGGAGGGAGGGAGGGAGGGAGGGAGGGAGGGAGGGAAGGAGGGAGGGAAGGAGGGAGGGAGGGAGGGAGGGAGGGAGGGAGGGAGGGAGGGAGGGAGGGAGGGAGGGAGGGAGGGAGGGAGGGAGGGAGGGAGGGAGGGAGGGAGGGAGGGAGGGAGGGAGGGAGGGAGGGAGGGAGGGAGGGAGGGAGGGAGGGAGGGGAGGAGGGGGGGAGGAGGGGAGAAGGAGGGGAGTGGGGGAGGGGAGTGAGGGAGGGAAGGGGGTAGGGGAGAGGGGGAGGGTAGGGGGGGGGGAGGAGATGGTACAGGAGAGGTTTGCAGGAGAGGTTTAGATTTATAGATTTAGATTTAGAGATACAAGTTTGGGTCCACTTGGTCTAGTGAGAAATATAAGGGAAAAAAACAGGCAATGCAATACCTTAGTCCTGAAATGAAATGAACTTAATTTTAACTTTCTGTTTTATTAATGCAACCTTTTTTTTAAACAAGCACAATCATTTCATGATTGGAACAGCTGTAAAAGAAATGAAGGCCAGGACACTCCAAGTTTGGGAGGTTTAGTTTAGTTTAGTTTAGTTTAGTTTAGTTTAATTTTGTTTAGTTTAGTTTTGAGATACAGCACGGCAACAGGCCCTTCGGCCCACCGAGTCTGCACCGACCAGCGATCCCCGCACATTAGCACTATCCTACTACACGCACTAGGAACAATTTTGCATTTTACATTTCATACCTAGCCAATTAACCTACAAACCTGTACGTCTTTCGAGTGTGCTAGGAAACCGAAGATTTCAGAGAAAAACCCACGCAGTTCACGGGGAGAATTTACAAACTCCGTACAGACAGCAACCGTAGACAGGATGGAACCCGGGTCTTTGGCACTGTAAGGCAGTAGCTCTACAGCTATGCCACCGTGCTGTGATCAGGTATTCTGTCCAACATTTTGCTCCTGCAGAAAAAGGTATCACGTGACTTCAGCATAAAACCTCAGACAAACCCTCCTCTACATACAATGAGATCTGGGTGTCCTAGTGCATCAGTCACTGAAAGGAAGCATGCAGGTACTGCAGGCAGTGAAGAAACCCAATGGAATGTTGGCCTTCATAACAAGAGGAGTTGAGTATAGGAGCAAAGAGGTCCTTCTGCAGTTGTACAGGGCCCTAGTGAGACCGCACCTGGAGTACTGTGTGCAGTTTTGGTCTCCAAATTTGAGGAAGGATATTCTTGTTATTGAGGGCGTGCAGCGTAGGTTTATTAGGTTAATTCCCGGAATGGCGGGACTATCATATGTTGAAAGACTGGAGCGACTAGGCTTGCATACACTGGAATTTAGAAGGATGAGAGGAGATCTTATCGAAACGTATAAGATTATTAAGGGGTTGGACACGTTGGAGGCAGGAAACATGTTCCCAATGTTGGGGGAGTCCAGAACAAGGGGCCACGGTTTAAGAATAAGGGGTAGGCCATTTAGAACTAAGATGAGGAAAAACTTTTTCAGTCAGAGAGTTGTGAATCTGTGGAATTCTCTGCCTCAGAAGGCAGTGGAGGCCAATTCTCTGAATGCATTCAAGAGAGAGCTAGATAGAGCTCTTAAGGATAGCGGAGTCAGGGGGTATGGGGAGAAGGCAGGAACGGGGTACTCATTGAGAATAATCAGCCATGATCACATTGAATGGCGGTGCTGGCTTGAAGGCTGAATGGCCTCTTCCTGCACCTATTGTCTATTGTCTATTGTCTAAATGTAAAATGACTGTGGAAACGTCTTTAATTAGTACCAGTATGGTAACAATCCCTAATGTAAACATTTGTTGTGGTGGGGAAGATGATATCTGTGCAATTGCCACAAGGCTTCAGCTAAAGGGGTCAGTAACAATAATTTAGTAATTGTTTCTTGAAGTATCTACTAGCTTATCTCTTTTTCCAAATATAGTGTCTGCCTTCACGTAAGTTCTTGCACAACTTGTCCTTTCACAGTGAAACAATGAACAAACTCAGACGTAATGAGTTCCAGATTTTTTTGTGTGTTTCATGTTAGAACAACGTTACTGTTATACAAGTATCACACTAGTGGCATGAACATTAATATCTCTAACTCTATGTAACCCTTGCTCTCCCTCTCTGCCCGTCTCTCCCTCACCCTAGTTCTCCGACTAGTTTCACTGTCTTCCTGATTAATTATACTGATTGTATGCCTCATTGACACCTTCCCCTCAGCCAACTATGAACCATTCCAAAGATAGACGCAAAATGATGGAGGAACTTTCTGTCTATCTTCAGTGTAAACCAGCATCTGCAGTTCCTTCCAACCTATTTGTTGGTGTTGGAGATGGTCCAGAGGAAGTTTAGGAGAATGATCCCAGGAATGATTGGGTTAATGTATGATGAGCATTTGACAGCACTGGGCCTGCACTTAGAAGGATGAGAGGGAACCACATTGAAACTTTCTGAATAGTGAAAGGCCAGGATCGAGTGGATCTGGAGAGGATGTTTCCACTAGTGGGAGAGTTCAGGGCCAGAGGCCATAGCCTCAGAATAAAAGGATTTGGAAAAGAGACGAGGAGGAACGCCTTCAGTCAGAGGGTGGTGAATCTTTGGAATTCATTGCCATAGACGTGTATTTTTAAAGCGGTGATTGACAGATTCTTGAATAGTACTGGTGTCAGGGGTTCTGAGGAGAAGTCAGGGGAATGGGTTTGAGAGGGAAAGATAGATCAGCCATGATTGAATGGCAGAGTAGACTCGAAGGGCCGAATGGCCTAATTCTGCTCCTATGATTTATGAAACTCAACGGGACAGGCAGCATCGCTGGAGAGAAGTTTCGGTGGGTGACGTTTCGGGTCGAGGCCAGACTTCTATATCCTTGAGCATTGTCTGCTTTGATCTGTCGTTTTCACATCTTACCCATCCATATCTCTAGTCTCCCTGTCCCCTGACTCTCCGTCCGAAGAGGGGTCTCGACACAAAACGTCACCCATTCCTTCTCTCCAGTGATGCTGCCTGTCCCGCTGAGTTACTCCAGCATTTTGTGTCTATCTTTAGTGTTATACAAGATGGTTAGCACTTTTTGATTTAAAAGATATACAGTGCCCTCCATAATGTTTGGGACAATGACCCATCATTTATTTATTTGCCTCTGTACTCCACAATATGAGGTTTGTAATAGAAAAAAAAACACATGTGGTGAAAGTTCACATTGTCAGATTTTAATAAAAGCCATTTTTACACATTTTGGTTTCACCATGTAGAAATTACAGCAGTGTTTATACATAGTTCTTCCATTTCAGGGCACCACAATGTTTGGGACACAGCAATGTCATGTAAATGAAAGTCGTCATGTTTAGTATTTTGTTGCATATCCTTTGCATGCAATGACTGCTTGAAGTCTGCGATTCATGGACATCACCAGTTGCTGGGTGCCCTCTCTGGTGATGCTCTGCCAGGCCTGTATTGCAGCCATCTTTAGCTTATGCTTGTTTTGGGGGCTAGTCCCCTTCAGTTTTCTCTTCAGCATGTAAAAGGCATGCTCAATTGGGTTCAGATCAGGTGATTGACTTGGCCACTCAAGAGTTGACCACTTTTTAGCTTTGAAAAACTCATTTGTTGCTTTAGCAGTATGTTTGAGATCATTGTCTTGCCGGCCAATGAGTTTTGAGGCATTTGTTTGAACTTGAGCAGATAAGATGTGTCTATGCACTTCAGAATTCATTATGCTACTACCATCAGCAGCTGTATCATCAATGAAGATAAGTGAGCCAGTACCTTCAGCAGACAATATTTTACAATAAAACATGATTGCCTCATGGACCGAAAAACTATCCCACATGTCCAATTTTCTGTGGATAAATTACCTGACATTTTTTTTACTTAATTTACCATCCTGTTATTCTCTGCTTTCCTTCAATTATAATAGAAAATAGTTGCACAATAGGAATGAACCGTGTTGAAAAATTAAACACAATACATAGAACAAGGTGGACACCAAATGTTGGAGTAACTCAGCGGGACAGGCAGCATCTCTGGAGAGAAGGAATGGGTGATGTTTCAGGTCGAGACCCTTCTTCAGACTGATGGAAGAAATGCGTGACATTTCGGGTCGAGACCCTTCTTCAGTTTGAAGAAGGGTCTCGGCCCGAAACATCACCCATTCCTTCTGTCCAGAGGTGCTGCCTGACCCACTGAGTGACTCCTGCATTTTGTGTCTACCTTCGGTTTAAACCAGCATCTGCAGTTCCTTCTTACACATAGAAAAAGGAACTGTGCAGCAGAGTCAGGCTCTTCTGCCTCCAATCTCCATGGCTAACATCTTGCTGAATTAAACTATTTTCCACTGCCTGTGCATGGATATTCTCCCCATATCCATTTGCCTGTCTAAAAGCCTCTTAAATGCCACAGTCGTAATTGACTCCACGTGATTCAGACGACTTTACAGAAGCCGGAGACTCAGGTTCGATCCTGACTACGGGCGCCGTCTGTATGGAGTTTGTACGTTCTCCCCGTGACCTGCGTGGGTTTTCTCCGAGATCTTCGGTTTCCTCCCACACTCCAAAGACGTACAGGTATGTAGGTTAATTGGCTGGGTTAATTAAATGTAAAAATTGTCCCTAGTGTGTGTAGGATAGTGTTAATGTGCGGGGATCGCTGGGCGGCGCGGACCCGGTGGGCCGAAGGGCCTGTTTCCGCGCTGTATCTCTAAATCTAACCAAAAAAAATCTAAAAGTGTGGAAGCGCGCACCTCCAGATTCAGGGACAGTTTCTTCCCAGCTGTTATCAGGCAACTGAATCATCCTACCACAACCAGAGAGCAGTGCTGAACTACTATCTACCTCATTAGTGACACTCGGACTATCCTAGATTGGACTTTACTGGCTTGACCTTCAAGTAAACGTTATTCCCTTATCACGTATCTACACACTGTAAATGGCCCGATTGTAATCATGTATTGTCTTTCTGCTAACTGGTTAGCACGCAACAAAAGTTTTTCATTGTATCTCGGTACATGTGTCAATAAACTAAACTGAAATCACAAAAACTGAACTTCTGTGATATTGGATAACCAAAATTATATCATGTTTAGTTTCACGAACAGATGGCCAAGAGCTCAGGTACTTACCACTTGTTATGAAGCGCGCACCGAAAGCTTTTCACTGTACCTCGGTACACGTGACAATAAACTAAACTGATCTGAACCAGCACAAAGGAAATTCTGGCTGCTGCCCCCAGCTGCAACTTATCTTCAGGCCAACATCACTAGACTTATTATCTACTGATTAATTGCTGTCTTTCATAAGTTCATAAGTTATAGGAGCAGAATTAGGCCATTCGGCCCATCGGGTCTACTCCGCCATTCAATCATGGCTGATCTGTCTTTCCCTCTCAACCCCATTCTCCTGCCTTCTCCCTGTAACCCCTGACACCCGTACTAATCAAGAATCTCTCAATCCCTGCCTTAAAAAATATCCATTGACGGCCTCCACAGCCATCTGTGGCAATGAATGCCATAGATTCACCACCTCTGACTAAAGAAATTCCTTCTCATCTCCTTCCTAAAGGTTTTTCTATGGGACCTTGCTGTGTCCTTGGCTATTATCTTTCCTAAGGCTACAAGGGGTGTAGCAGAGACCCTAGTTCAATCATGACTATGGGTGCTGTCTGTACCGAGTTTGTACGTTCTCCCCGTGACCTGCGTGGGTTTTCTCCAAGATCTCCAGTTTCCTCCCACACGCCAAAGGCATACAGGTTTGTAGGTTAATTGGCTTGGTATCAATGTAAAATTGTCCCTTGTGTGTGTCGGGTAGTGTTAATGTGCAGGGAACGCTGGGTCAGTGGTGACTCAATGGGCCGAAGGGCCTGTTTCCGCACTGCATCTCTAAACTAAACTAAAGCTAAACTAAATAGTAAATCTGTGGAAGTTGTAAATCTGTGGAATTCTCTACCTCAGAAGGCAGTGGAGGCCAATTCTCTGAATGCATTCAAGAGAGAGCTAGATAGAGCTCTTAAGGATAGCGGAGTCAGGGGGTATGGGGAGAAGGCAGGAACGGGGTACTGATTGAGAATGATCAGCCATGATCACATTGAATGGTGGTGCTGGCTCGAAGGGCCGAATGGCCTCCTTCTGCACCTATTGTCTATTGTCTATTGTCTAAATACTTCCTTTAATGTTACATAGTGTTACATAGGAACGTAGACACATAGAAAATAGGTGCAGTAGGAGGCCATTCGGCCCTTCGAGGCAGCACCGTCATTCATTGTGATCATGGCTGATCATCCACAATCAGTAACCTGTGTCCGATTTCTCCCGATATCCCTTGATTCCACTAGTCCCCAGAGCTCTATCTAACTCTCTCTTAAATTCATCCAGTGATTTGGCTCCAATGCCCTCTGTGGCAGAGAATTTCACAAATTCACAACTCTCTGGGTGCAAAAGCTCCTTCTCACCTCAGTTTTAAATGGCCTCCTCTTTATTCTAAGACTGTGGCCCCTGGTTCTGGACTCCCCCAAAATTGGGAACATTGTTCCTGCATCTAGCTTGTCCAGTCCTTTTATAATTGTATACGTCTCTATAAGATCCCCTCTCATCCTTCTAAACTCCAGTGAATACAAGCCTAGTCTTTTCAATCTTTCCTCATATGACAGTCCCGCCATCCTGGGGATTAACCTCGTGAACCTACGCTGCACAGCCTCAATAGCAAGGATGTCCTGCCTCAAATTAGAAGGGCCAAAACTGTACACAATACTCCAGATGTGGTCTCACCAGGGCCCTGTACAACTGCAGAAGAACCTTTTTACTCCTATACTGAAATCCTCTCTTCATGAAGGCCAACATGCCATTAGCTTTCTTCACTGCCTGCTGTACCTGCACGCCAACAAATATAAATTGATACAGCTTTTTTCAACTTATTCAAGAAATTGATGATTCAAACGACAAAAATAGCAGTGTGTGTTGAATAGCTTTATTCATTCCTAATTCATTCTTCCTTCATCCATCTGCAGTGTGACTTGTTCAGTTAGGTTCATCATAACAGATTGCATCTGCAAGTGGCATATTCAGGCAATAATACTCCACACGTCCATGTGTTGCAGATGGTGCAATTAGCACAAGCGGAGAGCCATAAAAATTAATTCACTGTTGATAAATAAAACAATGATGAAATATGAACATACTGTTTCAATATCGCAATGTTCAAAATATGTTTATATGAACGGTTTATTGCTAGATAACGGAGGAAATCACAGCTTTAAATGTCTTTGCAGGCAGATATTGAGCGGCACAGTGATGCAGTGGTCGAGTTGCTGCCTTACATTGCCGGAGACACTGGTTCGATCCTGACCTCGGGTGCTGTCTGCATAGAGTTTGTACGTTCTCTGTGACCATATGGATTTTTCTCCGAGATCTTCCGTTTCCTCCCACATTTCAAAAGACGTACAGATTGGTAGGTTAATCTATGGCGGCACGGTGGCACAGCGGTAGAGTTGCTGCTTTACAGCGAATGCAGCGCCGGAGACTCAGGTTCAATCCTGACTACGGGCGCCGTCTGTACGGAGTTTGTACGTTCTCCCCGTGACCTGCGTGGGTTTTCTCCGAGATCTTCGGTTTCCTCCCACACTCCAAAGACTTACAGGTATGTAGGTTAATTGGCTGGGCAAATGTTTAAAAAAAATTGTCCCTAGTGTGTGCAGGATAGTGTTAATGTGCGGGGGTAGTTGGGCATTGCAGACCCGGTGGGCCGAAGGGCCTGTTTCCGCGCTGTATCTCAAAATCTAAATCTAAATCTTAATAGACAATAGACAATAGGTGCAGGAGGAGGCCAGTCGGCCCTTCGAGCCAGCACCGCCATTCAATGCGATCATGGCTGATCATTCTCAATCAGTACCCCGTTCCTGCCTTCTCCCCATACCCCCTGACTCCGCTATGCTTAAGAGCTCTATCTAGCTCCCTCTTGAAAACATCCTGTTAATTGGCCTCCACTGCCTTTTTGAGGCAGTGAATTCCACAGATTTACAACTCTCTGACTGAAAAAGTTTTTCCTCATCTCCGTTCTAAATGGCCTACCCCTTATTCTTAAACTGTGGCCCCTGGTTCTGGATTCTCCCAACATTGGGAACATGTTTCCTGCCTCTAATGTAGCAAACCCCTTAATAATCGTAAATGTTTCAATAAGATCCCCTCTTATCCTTCTAAATTCCAGTGTATACAAATTTGGAGACCAAAACTGCACACAGTACTCCAGGTGCGGTCTCACTAGGGCCCTATACAACTGCAGAAGGACCTCTTTGCTCCTATACTCAACTCCTCTTGTTATGAAGGCCAACATTCCATTGGCTTTCTTCACTGCCTGCTGTACCTGCATGCTTCCTTTCAGTGACTGATGCACTAGGACACCCAGATCGCGTTGTACGTCCCCTTTTCCTAACTTGACACCATTCAGATAATAATCTGCCTTCTTATTCTTACTTCCAAAGTGGATAACCTCACATTTATAAGGATGAGAGGGGATCTCACTAAATCTAACTCTCTCCCGCAGAGAATCCCACAGATTCACAACTCTCTGGATGAAAGGTTTTTTCCTCATCTCAGTCCTGAATTGCCTAACACTTATTCTTAAACTGTGACCCCTGTTTCTGGACTCCCCCAACGTCGGGAACATTTTTCCTGCATCTACCCTGTCCAATCCTCTAAGAATTTTATATGTTTCTATAAGATCTTTTCTCATCTTTCTAAATTCCAGTGAATACAAGCCCAGTCGACCCATTCCTTCATCATATGTCAGTCCCGCCATCCCGGAAATTAACCTGGTGAACCTACACTGCACTCCCTCAATAGCAATAATGTCCTTCCTCAATAGCTATAATGTCCTTCCACCAAAATTGCACAAAATACTCCAGGTGTGGTCTCAACAGGGCCCTGTACAACCGCAGTAGGACCTCCTTGCTCCTAAACTCATATCCTCTCACAACGAAGGCTTTCTTCACTACCTGCATGCTTACTTTCAGTGACTGATGTACAAGCACACCCAGGTCTCATTGCACCTCCCCTTCACCTAATCAGACACCATTCAGATAATAATCTGCCTTCCTGTTCTTGCCACCAAAGTGGATAACCTCACATTTATCCACATGATACTGCATCTGCCATGCATCTGCCCACTCACCCAACCTAACCAAGTCACCCTGCAGCCTCACAGCATCCTCCTACTGCTCACACTGCCACCCAGCTTTGTGTCATCCGCAAACTTGGAGATGTTACATCTAATTCCCTTGTCTATATCGTTAATATATATTGTAAACAACTGGGGTCCCAGCACCAAGCCTTGCGGCACCCCACTAATCACTGCCTGCCATTCCGAAAATGACCCGTTAATTCCTACTCTTTGCTTCCTGTCTGCCAACCAGTCCTCTATGCATGTCAATACCCTACCCCCAATACCATGTACTCTAATTTTGTACACTAATCTCTTGTGTGGGACCTTGTCAAAGGCTTTTAGAAAGTCCAGATACATCACATCCACTGGCTCTCACCCTTATCCATTCTACTTGTTACAACCTCAAAACATTCCAGAAGATTAGTCAAGCATGGTTTCCCCTTCATAAATCCATGCTGACTTTGACCGATCCCATCACTGCTTTCCAAATGCGCTGCGATAACATCTTTAAAAATTGACTCCAGCAGCTTCCCCACCACCGATGAAAGGTTAACTGGTCTATAATATCCCGTTTTCTCTCTCCCTCCCTCCTTTCTTAAAAAGTGGAGTTGCATTGGCTACCCTCCAGTCCACAGGAACTGGTCCAGAGTCGAGGGAACATTTGGAAAATTATCACCAAGGCATCCACGATCTCTAGGGCCACCTCCTTGAGTACTCTGGGATGAAGACCATCTGGCCGATTGTTGGTCAGTGTGAACTCAGCAGGCTGTTAGGGTCTGTTTTCACAGTGTAGCTCTAAACTAAACTAAACACCCATGAACATGCCCAAGATAGTGAGAAGATTTACCCTGGGCCCTGAATTACATTTAACTCTCAACAAGGCTTGTATTCACTGGAGTTTAGAAGGATGAGAGGGGATCTTATAGAGACATATAACATTTTAAAAGGACTGGACAAACTAGATGCAGGAAAAATGTTCCCAATGTTGGGGGAGTCCAGAACCAGGGGGCACAGTCTTAGAATAAAGGGGAGACCATTTAAAACTGAGGCGAGAAGGAACTTTTTCACCCTTAGAGTTGTGAATTTGTGGAATTCTCTGCCACAGAGGGCAGTGGAAGCCAAATCACTGGATGAATTTAAGAGAGAGTTAGATAGAGCTCTAGGGCCTAGTGGAATCAAGGGATGTGGGGAGAAGGCAGGCACGGATTACTGATTGTGGATGATCAGCCATGATCACAATGAATGGCGGTGCTGACTCGAAGGGCCGAATGGCCTCCTCCTGCACCTATTTTCTATGTTTCTATGTTTCTATGTTTCTATGTTTCTAACTTGTCGAGATCTGCTGCCTTGGCCATTGTTTTATTATTTGGCCATTGACTCACAGCAACATTCCGTGCATTGCAGCAAAACCACACTTCAAAGTGTTCAGTTTGCTCTGAAAGCAACGTTGATTGTGAAAGGAATGCCTTAATCGTTGTATCTGTTGGCTCTTTATTGTTGCTTCTTACAGAAGGGAATAACAGAGAGAGGGCACAAAGAGCTGGAATAATCCTGCGGGTCTGGCAGCATCTCTGGAGAATATGGATAGGTGACGTTTTTGGGTCAATAGACAATCGACAATAGACAATAGGTGCAGGAGTAGGCCATTCAGCCCTTCGAGCCAGCACCGCCATTCAATGCGATCATGGCTAATCACTCTCAATCAGTACCCCGTTCCTGCCTTCTCCCCATACCCCCTCACTCCGTTATCCTTAAGAGCTCTATCCAGCTCTCTCTTGAAAGCATCCAACGAACTGGCCTCCACTGCCTTCTGAGGCAGAGAATTCCACACCTTCACCACTCTCTGACTGAAAAAGTGCTTCCTCATCTCCGTTCTAAATGGCCTACCCCTTATTCTTAAACTGTGGCCCCTTGTTCTGGACTCCCCCAACATTGGGAACATGTTTCCTGCCTCTAATGTGTCCAATCCCCTAATTATCTTATATGTTTCAATAAGATCCCCCCTCATCCTTCTAAATTCCAGCGGAACTCTTCTCCAGACTGATTGAAACAGTAGAGATGGCAGAGGGGGAACAGCGAGAGAGGGTTTCACAGACCCCCCGGCACAGCAGCGCAGCAGGAGTGCTGCTGCCTCACAGCGCCCGAGACCCAGGTTCGATCCTGCCCTGGGGTGCTGTCCGTGTGGAGTTTTGTACCTTTTCCCAGCGACCGCGTGGATTTTCTCCTGGTCCTCTGGTTTCCTCCCACATGCCAAAGGCGTGCAGGTTCGTACATTAATTGGCTTCTGTGAAACTTGCCCGCTAATGTGTAGGATGCAAGAGTGGGATAACATAGAACTAGTGCGCAGGCGATCGATGGTCGACGTGGACTCGGTGGGCTGCAGAGCCTGTTCGCACACTGTATCTTTAAACTCTAGCGAGGAGGAGAACTTCTTCAAAGTAGGCAGAACTATCTGGAGATTTCACAGCGGAGCAGTCAAAATTTTAAAATTGTTTTGAAAGCAGAGATAGATAGATTCTTGATTAACATAGAAACATAGAAAATAGGTGCAGGAGGAGGCCATTTGGCCCTTCGAGTCAGCACCGCCATTCATTGTGATCATGGCTGATCATCTACAATCAGTAACCCGTGCCTGCCTTCTCCCCATATCCCTTGATTCTATCTATCTCTCTTTTAAATTCATCCAGTAATTTGGCCTCCACTGCCCTCTGTGGCAGAGAATTCCACAAATTCACAACTCTCTGGGTGAAAAAGTTTCTTCTCACCTCAGTCTTAAATGGCCTCCCCTTTATTCTTAGACTGTGGCCCCTGGTTCTGGACTCGCCCAACATTGGGAACATTTTTCCTGCATGTCGCTTGTCTAGTCCTTTTATAATTTTATACGTCTCTATAAGATCCCCTCTCGCCCTTCTGAACTCCAGTGAATACAAGCCTAGTCTTTCCAATCTTTCCTCATATGACAATCCCGCCATCCCAGTGATTAACCTCATGAACCTTTATGGATTTAGAAACATAGAAACATAGAAAATAGGTGTTGGAGGAGGCCATTCGGCCCTTCGAGCCAGCATCACCATTCAATGTGATCATGGCTGATCATCCACAATCAGTAACCCGTGCCTGCCTTCTCCCCGTATCCCTTGATACCACTAGCCCCTCGAGCTCGATCTAACTCTCTCTTAAATCCATCCAGTGATTAGGCCTCCACTGCCCTCTGTGGCAGAGAATTCCACACATTCACAACTCTCTGGGTGAAAAAGTTCCTTCTCACCTCAGTTTTACAATTTGTACAGGTGTCAGAGGTTATGGGGAGAAGGCAGGGGAATGGGGTGAGGTGGGAGAGATAGATCAGCCATGATTGAATGGCGGAGTAGACTTGACGGGCGGAAAGTCCTCATTCTGCTCCTATCGCTTATGACTTGATCGCCTAAAATGTAGAAACGAGAATCTGCAGACGCTGGATTAGATAAAAGGACACAAAGTGCTGGAGTAACTCTGCGGGTCTGGCAGCATCTCTGGAGTGAGAGAGAGGGTTCTCAGCAAAATATCCTTTACTGAAAACAATCAGCTCGTACTAACAGCAGGGGCTGGTACAACAATGCATCAAATGTCACAGCACAGGGTATACCCTTATCGTAAAGATACAGTGTCCCTTTTATACACCAGAGCTGTTTCCTCTTAAAACAACTCTGAGGGTATAATTTCATTGACTGTTTAGATCCAAATTATTACTTAATAGTATTCCATTATTTGCGTGAACATTTAACTGGAGGTGTCATTTCATCTAAACAGTCGTAGAAATTACACCCTCAGCTAAATTTTCACATAAATAAATAAAGGAATATTATTAAGTAATAATTGGCATAAACAGCCACAAATGCAATCAAACTCAAATTCACTCAGTCATTCCATAAGTTGACTACAAACCATTCTGCTCATGACTATACGTGGTATTTCTGAAGCACCTACTCCAGTGCGGACAATTCCAACGCATCGCTTAAACTGTAAGGTATAGGATGAGAATTAGGCCATTCGGCCCATCGAGTCTGCTCTGCTTCTCTAGATACCAAAGATAATAGAGCAGAGCAAGATAGAGCACTCGACCCTAAAAGCCGTAGTATGTCATGGCGCCATTTTAGTCGGCAGAAACTTCCAGAAACATTTGAAAAGAAAAATTACAAAAATCTGCGAATTGATAGATGAGATATATTCTGCATTTTTATGGTATCATCACACGTACAGTTCCCCCAAACCATGGATTACACTGCGAGAGGCATAACGAACGGCGGGTTTTGCCTACTAAAATGGCGGACGTTACGCTCCTTTGCGTACTACACTTCAGTACTGGTGATTTCAACGGAGTGGTTCATCTTGCTCCTCTAGTATCTTTGCTAGAGGGGAGAGGAGAGTGGAGGGGGGAGGGGGAGGTGAGGGTGCTGCACCAATGCAGGAGAGGTTTGGGCCCAACGGGTCCACTTGGTCTAGTAAGCAATAAAATAAAACATGGCCATCAGGAGTGTTCTCTTTAATGGCCATGTGACACACCACATCTCAATTGAATATCCGCTTTTTGTGCTGCCCTGGAAGAAATACACCCAATCCCCTCTGGCAGACACCCCAAATAGTCAGCGCAGCAAATGACATAATATCCAAATAATGATCTTAATATCGTTTTTATTATGATGGAGGGTGTGCTCTTGAAAATCCTGCAAATGCTATGAATTTGCAAAAGAAAGAGAGGAGAATATTGGAAGTACTCGGCAGGTTTGGCGGCATCTGGGGAAAATAAAACAGAGTTAACGTTTCAGTTCAAAAACATTTCATCAGAACTGGGGGGAAATAAATAGAAGTTGCACAGAAGTTCATGGGGGGAATGGATACGACAAAGGGAACACCTATGGTCGTATGAAGTCGAAGTTGCCAAGCAGAGGGTTTAAGTTCATTGCTATCGCTAACATAGGAGCAAAGTAATTAAAATGACAAATTTCTGCCATCCAATACTTAATAAGCAATTCAAAATGTATCATGTTTGGGAACAATTACCATTTTGGGGCAACTTGCTGTGGTTGGATTTTGTGGGTAAAGAGGAGGTAACCGAATCTTAAGGAGTCTTTCGAGAATACGCTCTTCAACATGATAAAATCCAGAACAGTTTTTGTTTGGGTGGCAGAGGAAATTAATTGAATCTAGCATTGGATTTGGCAAGGTCATTGTGGCCTGAAGGGCCTTGTCCCTGGTGCTCCAGCTTTCTAAGGAAAGCCTCGACTTCCTTTGGAGGCTTAGGAAGTTTGCTATCTCCCCTACAGCTCTCACCAACTTCCACAGATGCGCCACGCAACGCATTTTATCGGGATGCATCACAGCTTGGTTTGGGAACAGCTCCATCCAAGACCACAAGGAATTGCAGTGAATTGTGGACGTTGACTCCATTTGTACCTCGGCAAGGCCAGCAGCATAATCAAGGACGAGTCGCACCCCGGCCATTCCCTCTTCTCCCCTCTCCCATCAGGATAAAAGGTATAGAAGTGTGAAAATGCACACCTACAGATTCAGGGACAGTTTCTTCCCAGCTGTTATCGGGCAACTGAACCATCCTACCACAACCAGAGAGCAGTCCTGAACTACTAACTGCCTCATTGGTGACCCGTGGACTATCTTCGATCAGTCTTTACTGGCTTTATCTTGTACTAAACGTTACTCCCGTATCACTTATCTATACACTGTAAATGGTTCTCTTCCGCTGACTGGTTTGCACGCAGCAGAAACTTTTCACTGTACCTCGGTACACGTGACAAGAAACTAAACTGACTAAACTATGTTCTATGCTTGCGCGGTGGTCACAAATGCTTAACAAATGACTGAATAAAACAGAAACCAAAAAGGCCGGCGGATCTGTGAACTGCTGCATCAGTTGACGTGTCTTCTAATAACTGAGCTTAACTAGAATAAAGAGTTGTGTCAGACAATGAAACATTCAAAGCAATGCGAGGTGGTGCTTGTTTTCCCTTCACTAAACAGCGCTGAAGGCAATGCCATTATCTTGTAAAAAGAAGCGTTCAGAGTCAAATATTCAACCGTTCATTTGATCTTTCTCTTAAAACATGATGAATATTTTAAAGTTGCAATAATCCCTTTCCTGACAGTTTAATAGAATTGCAAGCAAACCACATACTTTATGATACTGTTTGAACACCCTTTATTCTTTCACATTATTCGTCTCAGTAATTATTTACATTTTATTACAGTAATCTATCTCCAGACAGTCCCTGTCTCCCTAAGCTGCAGAGACCAAATGCATTACTTAAGCCTGAATTTAAAGATCGATCATTGGCCAGTAGACGCCAAGTAGATTGGGAAATGCTGGACCTGTATATCTTCAGTTTTGGTTTCCATTTTTAAAAAATCATATAAAAATGAGGTACAAATCAATAACATTTAGGAAGGGCATCACTGTGACACAGCGTTAGAGCTACTGCCTTTCAGCACCAGAGACCCGGGTTCCATACTGGCTACGGATGCTAGTCTGTACGGAGTGTGGGAGGAAGCCGAAGATCTCGGAGAAAGCCCACGCAGGTCACGGGGAGAACGTACAAACGTCGTACAGACAGCACCCGTAGTCAGGATCGAACCCGGGTCTCCGGCGCTGTAAGGCGGCAGTTCTGCTGCTGAGCCACCGTGCTGCCCCGAGTGCGAACAACCGATTGATGGTGGGATTGGAATCGGTGGGCCGAAGGGCCTGTTTCGATACTGTAGCTCTACGCTCCAAATGTCACAGAAGGAAAGAACAATGGATGCTAAAATAAAGAAAATATGTTGAGAATACGTAGCAAACCAGGCAGCATCATTGAGAGAGAAACTAAGTTAATGGGCAGCACTGTGGCGTAGCGATAGAGCTACTACCTTACAGCGCCAGAGACCCGGGTTCGATCCTGACTACGGGTGCTGTCTGTACGGAGTTTGAGCGTTCTCCCTGTGACCTATGTGGATTTTCTCCGAGATCTTCGGTTTCCTCCCACACTCCAAAGACGTACAAGTTAAAAGGCTGATTGGCTTGGTGTAAATATAAAATTGCCCCGATTGTGTGCAGCGTAGAGTTAGTGTGCGTGGATCGCCAGTCGGTGTGGACTCGGTGGGCCGAAGGGCCTGTTTCCGCACTGTATCTCCAAACTAAACCAAACTAAACCAATAATTTATATCAATGACTTCTCACTGGCAATTATTGACGAAGGGTCTCGACCCGAAACGTCACCCATTCCCTCTCTCCAGAGATGCTGCCTGACCCGCTGAGTTACTCCAGCATTTTGTGTCTATCTTCGATTTTAATCAGCATCTGCAGTTTTCTTTCCTACAAATCAGTGATAGGTGCACCAGAAGCAGGTGTAGACTAATGGCTGTATTTTTTAATTTGGCTTGAATTGCACTGCAGGGAAACACACTTGAAAAATTACACGATTATTTATTGATGGAGAGAAGAATCCCAAGTGCATGTGAATAAAGCAAATCATTTGCGTGCTCTGGGTATTAATTGTGAGGCGACTAACTATCCCCAGGCTACCAGGGACTGGATCTTTCCAACGATTTAACCACTTCACAGGTTTACAGGTCTCCTCTCCTCTTGTGTCTGCAGTCCTGAATCTGAAGCAGCTTCGCACGCACAGAAAGTGATGGTAACGTTTTATCAGCTTGTATCTTCTGGCAGACAAGCTAATGGACTTAAATTCTCTAAAGATAGGTTAAAAGCCCAATGTGCTGAAATGTTGTCTTTGCCACAAAAGTTTGCGTTTTCTTTGCAAATCAACTGACAAAATTCATTTGGCAGGGGAATGCATAGGGTCTATGTGGAACATTTCCCTTCAAATTTATGCTCAGGCTAGTAGATCAGTCAAAAAGTCCTAAACCAGTGTGACAGATTTAGGTTGGTCAGGCACGGTGGCACAGTGGTAAAACCACTGCCTTACTGAGTCTGTACTGAGTTTGTACCTTCTCCCCGTGACCTGCGTGGGTTTTCTCCGAGATCTTTGGTTTCCTCCCGCACTCCAAAGATGTGCAGGTTTGTAGGTTAATTGGCTTGGTATAAATTGGCCACAGTTTAAGAATAAGGGGTAGGCCATTTAGGACTGGGATGAGGAAAAACTTTTTCAGTCAGAGAGTTGTGAATCTGTGGAATTCTCTGCCTCAGAAGGCAGTGGAGGCCAATTCTCTGAATGCATTCAAGAGAGAGCTAGGTAGAGCTCTTAAGGATAGCGGAGTCAGGGGGTATGGGGAGAAGGCAGGAACGGGGTACTGATTGAGAATGATCAGCAATGATCACATTGAATGGCGGTGCTGGCTCGAAGGGCCGAATGGCCTCCTCCTGCACCTATTGTCTATTGTCTAAAGAGTGTAAGAAAATAACTACAGATGCAGTCTGAAGAAGGGTCTCGACCCGAAACGTCGCCCATTCCTTCTCTCCTGAGATGCTGCCTGACCTGCTGAGTTACTCCAGCATTTTGTGAATAAATGGCTTGGTATAAATGTAAATTGTCCCTAGTGTGTGTCTGATGGCGTTAGTGTGCGGGGATCGCTGGTCGGTGCAGATTCAGAGGGCCGAAGGGCCTGCTTCCGCACCGTATCTCCAAAAATAAAAGGAGCGCAAGGGATTCCAGAAACAAAATGGATAGATGATGTTAAGGTATAAATCAAATTGAGTTATAGTATAGTCATAGACTACAGCTCTGCTTTTAACACCATTGTCCCATACAAGGCGCCCCTTGGCACCTAGCACGTCCATGGTTCTACAGCCCCCCCCGTCCTTACATCTGCTCCCCATTCTTGTACTCAGAGGGTCATGGAGTGATACAGCATGGAAACAGGCCCTTCGGCCCAACGTGCCCATGCCAACCATGATGCCAGGGGTCGGAGGTCACGGGGTGAAGGCAGGTTAGGAGGGAAAGACAGATCAGCCAGGATTGAATGGCAGAGTGGACTTGGGCCGAATGGCCTAATTCTGCTCCTATCACTCATGTATTTATGAACGTATGCCCCATCTACACGAGTCCCGACTGCCCATGTTTGGCCCATGTCCCTGAAAACCTTTCCTATCCATGTACCTGTCCAAATGTCTTCTAAATATCCACTCCTTGAGCGTCTGCTGGGGCTCCAGTCCCAGGACACTCCAGTTTGTGCACGAGTACCCCGATTCCAGCACGGCCATCCACACACATTGACCCAGCCCCAACACCAGACGTGGCCACGGTTCAACAATTATTTTCTTAGCCTCTGCATCCTCTCTGCTCACAGGAGCAAAGAGGTCCTTCAGCAGTTGTACAGGGCCCTAGTGAGACCGCACCTGGAGTACTGTGTGAAGTTTTGGTCTCCAAATTTGAGGAAGGATATTCATGCTATTGAGGGCGTGCAGCGTAGGTTTACTAGGTTAATTCCCGGAATGGCGGGACTGTCATATGTTGAAAGACTGGAGCGACTAGGCTTGTACACACTGGAATTTAGAAGGATGAGAGGGGATCTTATCGAAACGTATAAGATTATTAAGGGGTTGGACACGTTAGAGGCAGGAAACATGTTCCCAATGTTGGGGATGTCCAGATCAAGGGGCCACAGTTTAAGAATAAGGGGTAGGCCATTTAGAACGGAGAGGAGGAAAAACTTTTTCAGTCAGAGAGTTGTGAATCTGTGGAATTCTCTGCCTCAGATGGCAGTGGAGGCCAATTCTTTGAATGCATTCAAGAGAGAGCTAGGTAGAGCTCTTAAGGATAGCGGAGTCAGGGGGTATGGGGAGAAGGCAGGAACGGGGTACTGATTGAGAATGATCAGCCATGATCACATTGAATGGTGATGCTGGCTCGAGGTGCAGGAGGAGGTGCAGGAGGAGGCCATTCGGCCCTTCGAGCCAGCACCGCCATTCAATGTGATCATGGCTGATCATTCTCAATCAGTACCCCGTTTCTGCCTTCTCCCCATACCCCCCTGACTCCACTATCCTTAAGAGCTCTATCTAGCTCTCTCTTGAATGCATTCAGAGAATTGGCCTCCACTGCCTTCTGAGGCAGAGAATTCCACAGATTCACAACACTCTGACTGAAAAAGTTTTTCCTCATCTCAGTTCTAAATGGCCTACCCCTTATTCTTAAACTGTGGCCCCTGGTTCTGGACTCCCCCAACATTGGGAACATGTTTCCTGCCTCTAACGTGTCCAACCCTTTTAATAATCTTATACGTTTCGATAAGATCTCCTCTCATCCTTCTAAAATCTCCTCTCATCCTTTTCTCCAAGCCCTCGGGTTTCCTCCCACACTCCAAAGACGTACAGGTTTGCAGGTTAATTGGCTTGGTAAAATTGTAAATTGCCCCCAGTGTGTGCAAGATAGCGTTAATGCGCGGGGATCACTGGTCGGCGCGGACTAGGTGGGCCGAAGGGCCTGTTTCCACTCTGTATCTCTGAACTAAAGTACAGAACAGGAACAAAACGCTTTGGCCCAAAGTGTCCATGTCGAATATGGTGTCAGGTTAAACTAATCTCCTCAGCCTGCATGTGATCCATATTCCCTTCCATTCCCTACATATATATGTGCCTATCTTAAAGCTTCATGAGAGGCATTGTGGCATTAAGCCACTATTGTATCTTCCTCCACCATTCTCCCTGGCAGTGATTCTAGGCACCATCCACCCTCTCTGTAAGAAGGTTATGCTGAGCATCTATATACTAAAACTCGTTTGTCTGTTTGTTTGTTCCTGAACTACAGCCAAAACGGTACACGACAGCACGACAGATTTAGGCCCACCTGACTCACCGTCGTCCCTTTGGTGCTAATGGAAGACGTTTAATTGAAATCGGTCTGATATTTTTTAAGTTAAATACATTTTAACGTTTAAATCTATCTCCTAGGGAGGGTGGGGGGAGGGACGGAGGGGAGAGGAGGGAGGATTAGGGGGGTTGAGGGGGGTGGAGGGGGAGGGGAAGGGGGTGGGGGGGAAGGAGAGGAGAGGGGAGGGTGGGGGGAGGGCGGAAGGGGGAGAGGGGAGGGAGGGGAAGTGGGGAGGGAAGAGGGGAGGGAAGAGGGGGGAGGGGGAGGGAGGAGGGAGGAGGGAGGGAGAGGGGAGGAGGGAGTGGTGAGGAAGAGGGGAGGGGAGGGGGGGAAAGTGGAGGGGGAGGAGAGGGGAGGGGGAGTGGGGGAGGAGAGGGTGCTGCACCAATGCAGGAGAGGTGTGGGCCCAACGGGTTCACTTGGTCTAGTCTCCTTTAAATCTTGCTCCCCCTTAAAGCTATAATCTTGCCCACCCCCCACCTTAAATCTATGCCTTCTAGTCTCTGACATTTCCACCCTGGGGGAAAAATGGTTCTGACTATCTACCCTATCTATGTTCTTCAGAATGCTTCTATCATGTCTCCAAGTTTGTCCAATCCAAGTTCTGAAGTCTGAACCGAAAAGTCACATATCCATTTTCTCCAGTGATGCTGCCTGACCCGCTGAGTTACTCCAGCATTTTGTGCCTCTCCAAGTTTGTCCAATCTCTCCTTGTAGCTAATATTCTCGAATCCAGGCAGCGTTCTGGTGAACCTCTCTGCTGCACACTCTCCAGAGTCAAAAGGAACTCTCTCAAAATCCCATCTCGTCCCAATTCATCCAAGTGGAATTTGTGTTTGTCTCCAGCCTGACCTGTCGACATGCCGATGAGGCTGAGCTGAGGAGACAAGTAGTTTTGTCAAGTGACCCTGACATCAGGATTAAATTGCCACACAGGTCAACTCAGTTGCACAGATGAAGGTCAATCTAAACAGATGTTGCTGTGTACTGTCAGGTTTAGTTTAGTTTAGTTTGGTTTAGTTTAGAGTTACAGCGCGGAAACAGGCCCTTTGGCCCATCGAGTCCACATCTTCCAGTGATCCCCGCTCACATTAACACTACCCTACACACACTAGGGACAATTTACATTTATACAAAGCCAATTAACCTACAAACCTGTACGTCTTTGGAGTGTGGTGGAAAAACCAGGTGGCAGTGTGAGCTGCGATGAGGATGCTAGGAGGCTGCAGGGTGACTTGGACAGGTTGGGTGAGTGGGCAGACGCATGGCAGATGCAGTATAATGTGGATAAATGTGAGATAATCCACTTTGGTGGCAAGAACAGGAAGGCAGGTTATTATCTGGATGGTGTCAGATTAGGAAAAGGGGAGGTGCAACGAGACCTGGATGTGCTTGTACATCAGTCACTGAAAGTAAGCATGCAGGTACGGCAGGCAGTGAAGAAAGCTAATGGCATGTTGGCCTTCATTGCGAGAGGATTTGAGTTTAAGTGCAAGGAGGTCCTACTGCAGTTGTACGGGGCCCTAGTAAAACCGCACCTGGAGTATTGTGTGCAATTTTGGTCTCCTAATTTGAGGAAGGACATTATGGCTCTTGAGGGACTGCAGTGTAGGTTCATCAGGTTAATTCCTGGGATGGCGGGAATGACATATGATGAATGAATGGGTCGACTGGGCTTGTATTCACTGGAATTTAGAAGGATAAGAGGGGATCTTTTGAAACATATAAAATTCTTAAGGGATTGGACAGGCTAGATGCAGGAAAAATGTTCCCGATGTTGGGGGAGTCCAGAACCAGGGGTCACAGTTGAAGAATAAGGGGTAGGCCATTTAGGACTGAGAAGAGGAAAAACCTTTTCACCCAGCGAGTTGTGAATCTGTGGAATTCTCTGCCACAGAAGGCAGTGGAGGCCGATTCACTGGATGTTTTCAAGAAAGAGTTACATATTGGTCTCAGGGCTAACGGAATCAAGGAACATGGGGAAAACGCAAGAACAGGGGACTGATCATATTGAATGGCAGTGCTGGCTCATGGGGCCAAATGGCCTACTCTTGCACCTACTTTCTATGTTTCTATGATAACTAAACTAAATGATCAATCCTATATGTAGTTGCTTTCCAAGTTGTTTTAAGCTTGCATACTGAGTACCCTGTTTAAGAACACAAAAGTCACCAACAAGGACAACTGATTGAAGAGCATCACTCAATGGACTTGATTTATCCAAGTTTGTCCATATAAAGTCATAGAGTCAGAGTAGGCGAATCGAGGACCAGAGAACATTATGGCCACAGTTTGAGAATAAGGGGTAGGCCATTTAGAACAGAGATGAGGAAAAACTTTTTCAGTCAGAGAGTTGTAAATCTGTGGAATTCTCAGCCTCAGAGGGCAGTGGAGGCCAATACTCTGAATACATTCAAGAGAGAGCTAGATAGAGCTCTTAAGGATAGCGGAGTCAGGTGGTATGGGGAGAAAGCGGGAACGGGGTACTGATTGAGAATGATCAGCCATGATCACATTGAATGGCGGTGCTGGCTCGAAGGGCCGAATGGCCTACTCCTGCACCTATTGTCTATTGTCTATTGTCTATTGACATAGGTTTAAGGTGAAGGGGAAAAGATTTAATAGGAATCTGAGGAATCTTTAATAGGAATCTTTTTCACACAAACATTTAATAGGAATTTAATAAAACATTTAATAGGAATCTTTTCCACACAAAGGGTAGTGGGTGTGTGGAACAAGCAGCCAGAGGAGGCAGTTGAGGCAGTGCCTATCCAAACATTTAAGAAACAGTTACACAGGTACATGGATAGGACAGGTTTGGAGGGATCTGGGCCAAACAAGGGCAGGTGGGACTATTGTAGCTGGGACATGTGGGCGAAGGGCCTGTTTACACTCTGTATCACTCTGACTCTGACTCTACGGGTGCTGTCTGTACGGAGTTTGTACCTTCTCTCCATGACCACATGGACTTTCCACGGGGGCTCTGGTTTCCTCCCACACTCCAATGATGTTCAGCTTTGTAGGTTAATTAGCTTCTGTAAATTGTCGCCAGTGTGTGGGTCACAGTTGAAGAATAAGGGGTTGGCCATTTAGGACTGAGATGAGGAAAAACTTTTTCACCCAGACAGTTGTGAATCTGTGGAATTCTCTGCCACAGAAGGCAGTGGAGGCCGATTCACTGGATGTTTTCAAGAAACATTGCTCTCAGGGCTAACGGAATCAAGGGACATGGGGAAAAAGCAAGAACAGGGGACTGATCATATTGAATGGCAGTGCTGGCTCATGGGGCCGAATGGCGTACTCCTGCACCTACTTTCTATGTTTCTATGATCACTAAACTAAATGATCAATCCTATATGTAGTTGCTTTCCAAGTTGTTTTAAGCTTGCATACTGAGTACCCTGTTTGAGAACACAAAAGTCACCAACAAGGACAACTGATGGAAGTGCATCACTCAATGGACTCCATTTATCCAAGTTTGCTCATATAAAGTCATAGAGTCAGAGTAGGTGAATCGAGGACCAGAGGACATAGGCTTAAGGTGAAGGGGAAAAGATTTCATAGGAATCTGAGGAATCTTTAATAGGAATCTTTTTCACACAAACATTTAATAGGAATTTAATAAAACATTTTATAGGAATCTTTTCCACACAAAGGGTGGTGGGTGTGTGGAACAAGCTGCCAGGGGAGGTAGTTGAAGCAGGGCCTATCCAAACATTTAAGAAACAGTTAGACAGGGACATGGATAGGACAGGTTTGGAGGGATCTGGGCCAAACGTGGGCAGGTGGGACTAGTGTAGCTGGGACGTGTGGGCGAAAGGCCTGTTTTCACTCTTTATCAGTCTGAGTCTATGACTCTATGGGTGCTGTCTGTACGGAGTTTGCACGTTCTCCCCATGACCACATGGATTTTCCACGGGGGTTCTGGTTTCCTCCCACACTCCGATGATGTACAGCTTTGTAGGTTAATTTGCTTCTGTAAATTGTCGCCAGTGTGTGGGATAGACCTAGTGTACAGGTGTTCCCTGGGCTGCTTGGACTCGGTAGGCTGAAGGAAACATAGAAACATAGGAAACAGGTGCAGGAGTAAGCCATTCGGCCCTTCGAGCCAGCACCGCCATTCCATGTGATCATGGCCGATCATCCTAAATCAGTACCCCACTCCTGCTTTCTCCCCATATCCCTTGATTCCATTGGCCCCAAGAGCTAAATCTAACTCTCTCTTAAAAACATCCAGGGAATCGGCCTCCACTGCCTGCTGAGGCAGAGAATTCCACAGATTCACAACTCTCTGGCTGAAAATGTTTTTCCTCATCTCAGTCCTAAATGGCCTACCCCTTATTCTTAAACTGTGATCCTTGGTCCCGGACTCCCTCAACATCGGGAACATTTTTCCTGCTTCTCGCCCGTCCAATCCCTTAACAATTTTACATGTTACTACAAGATCCCCTCTCATCCTTCTAAATTCCAGTGAACATAAGCCCAGTCTTATCGAAACGTATAAGATTATTAAGGGGTTGGACACATTAGAGGCAGGAAACATGTTCCCAATGTTGGGGGAAATCCAGAACCAGGGGCCACAGTTAAAGAATAAGGGGTAGGCCATTTAGAACGGAGATGAGGAAAAACTTTTTCAGTCAGAGAGTTGTGAATCTATGGAATTCTCTGCCTCAGAAGGCAGTGGAGGCCAATTCTCTGAATACATTCAAGAGAGAGCTAGATAGAGCTCTTAAGGATAGCGGAGTCAGGGGGTATGGGGAGAAGGCAGGAACGGGGTACTGATTGAGAATGATCAGCCACGATCACATTGAATGGCGGTGCTGGCTCGAAGGGCCGAATGGCCTCCTCCTGCACCTATTGTCTATTGTCTATCGTCTATTGACCCATTCTTTCATCATTCGTCAGTCCCGCCATCCCGGGAATTAACATGGTGAATGCACGCTACACTCCCTCAATGGCAATAAGTTCCTTCCTCCTCACCTAGTTCTTTCATTGTCTTCCTCTGCAATGGTCTAAAGCAAAGTGGTGGCTCCCTGCCACACCACATTTGCCCAACTAAACTAAACGGCAGTGTATTTTACAGCGGAGCTGTAAAGTCCGCCCCATCTGCAGTAAATATCCTGCTGTAAACTTGTGAGGTGATAAATCGACACCGCTCCAGCTGGTCTGAATGGCTCTGGGGACAGAAGTCTCTTGCTGACAGTAGCATTACTGCAATTACTATTCATTTTAATAATAACGCGAATCTGGCACATTTACAATAACTCAGAGTCCCATTTCACTCTTTGATCTAGCCACAGTGGCTAATGGGGACCAAATGACACCAGATTCAATTTACCATCATTAGCAAGAGTTTTTTTAAGAAAGCTAAATGGAAGATTGTTATCACAATTGCCTGGAGCAGTTTCTCATTTTTGATGTGCTACAGTATAGGTCACACACCATCTCACCAAGGTGGTAGAGACTGTGGGGAAAGAAATGGAGTCTGTAGCAAGGACAAGGAATCTCAGTGCAGCTGAATGAAGTTCTCACATGATTCACTGTGAATGTGGTGGGTATCTGGAAGGAGCTGCCAGAGGATACACCGATCAGCCAAAACATTATGACCACTGACAGGCGAAGAGAATAACATTGATTATCTTGTTACAATGGCACCTGTCAAGGGGTGGGACATATTAGGCAGCAAGTGAACAGTTAGTTCTTGAAGTTGATGTGTTGGATGCAGGGGAAATGGGCAGGAGTAAAGACCTGAGTGACTGCGGTCAGCAGTGGTGAGTACCTACCGACAGTGGTCCGAGGAGGGACAAACCACAAACCGGCGACAGGGTGTTGGGCGCCCAAGGCTCATCGATGCGCGAGGGCAACGAAGGCTATCCCGTCTGGTCCAAACCGACAGAAGGTCTACTGTGGCACAAGTCACAGAAAACATTAATGGTGGTCACGGGAGGAATGTGTCACAATACACAGTGCATCGCCCCCTGCTGCGTATGGGGCTGCACACGGAGGACCAACGGCATATTAGGCAGGTGGTCATAATGTTTTGGCTCATCAGGTCATAATGATCAGTGTACATTTACAGATAGACACAAATTTCTGAGGTAACTCAGCAGTACAGGAAGCATCTCTGGATAGAAGCAATGGGTTGCATTTCGGATCGAGACCCTTCTTCAGACTGAGAGGCAGGGGAGAGGGAGACACAGAGATAAGAAAGGGTAAGGTGTGAGAACGAGACATCAAAGGGGATGGAGTCCATGGCGGTAAGGTCGAAGGGGAGGTCCCTGACGAAGAGCAATTCAACCAAGACCTCAACGATCATACAGGCGATGATGGCTGACTTTAATGGAGCGTCACAACGGCTGGGAAGGCGGATGAAGGCCGCAGTGGGCAAGTGCTATAGACGGGAAGATAGACGTTCCCGCACCCACGAGTCTCGGTCAGATGAGGCTCGTCAGCCTGGGAAGGCAGTCCATCTACGAGAGGGAAAACTCTGATCTAAAACCTCCACTGCCTTGTGGCCATATCCAGTCATGGAAAAGGCTCCAGGAGTAAACCTCAAGAAAAATCCGGAGTCGGAGTCCCAAAGGCAGTTCGTCGTTGTCCGCAACCTCGTTCTGGCAGCTCCTGCGACGGCGCTGGTGCCAAACTGTAACGGCTCGGCTGTTCCTTTGGATCGATCAGCGACGTGGAGAGGGAGGACGTGCTGCATGGGCAACAGCCTGTCCTTCATGTGACATCGCCCAGGCTTGCAACCGACCACACATCGTTACGCTGGTCTAGCCGAGGTTTGGAGCAAGCAGCCAACAACCAGAATGCATCACCCATGGTCAGCCATGACCGAGGGGGGCCTTAACTTAACTAATATATGTGTATTTGTGAGTATGATTTAGATTTAGAGATACAGCGCGGAAACAGGCCCTTCGGCCTACCGAGTCAACGCCGCCCAGCGATCCCTGCACATTAACACTATCCTACACAAAACTAGGGACAATTTATTTTTACATTTACCCAGTCAATTAACCTACATACCTGTACGTCTTTGTATACACTGGAATTTAGAAGGATGAGAGGGGATCTTATCGAAACGTATAAGATTATTAAGGGGTTGGACATGTTAGAGGCAGGAAACATGTTCCCAATGTTGGGGGAGTCCAGAACCAGGGGCCACAGTTTAAGAATAAGGGGTAGGCCATTTAGAACAGAGATGAGGAAAAACTTTTTTAGTCAGAGAGTTGTGAATCTGTGGAATTCTCTGCCTCAGAGGGCAGTGGAGGCCAATTCTCTGAATACATTCAAGAGAGAGCTAGATAGAGCTCTTAAGGATAGCGGAGTCAGGGGGTATGGGGAGAAAGCAGGAACGGGGGTACTGATTGAGAATGATCAGCTATGATCACATTGAATGGCGGTACTGGCTCGAAGGGCCGAATGGCCTACTCCTGCACCTATTGTCTATTGTCTATTTAGTGTATATGTGTATATACAGTATACACACACACTGAAGTTTTTTTTCTCCCTCGTTTATCATATTGTTTACAGTGTACTATGTTTACATATTCTGTTGTGCTGCTGCAAGTAAGAATGTCATTGTTCTATCTGGGACATGTGACAATAAAACACTCTTGAATCCTCTCTCCAGAGATGCTAGCCTGCCCTGCTCAGCTAGTCCAGCGTTTTGTGTTTATCACAGGAATCCACAGGTATTGTTAAAGCCTGTTATGACATCTCACAACAGATTATTAGCTCCATTTTATAAGAAAATAACTGCAGATGTTGGTACAAATCGAAGGTATTTATTTCACAAAATGCTGGAGTAACTCAGCAGGCCAGTTAGCATCTCAGGAGAGAAGGAATGGGTGACGTTTCGGGTCGAGACCATTCTTCAGACCATTTTATAGACCTATTTTGCAGGTGCCGTTTCATTTTGCATCCAAGTTTTTTTTAATGACCGGCTCGTTAACAACGATAAAACAAAATACAATTTCAGGGAAATCGTTCTTTGTGAAACATTTCCAGTTTTTCTTGCGGTAGGTTGCAATACTTCAGGGATTTGTAACTGACTATCACTCAGCGGTTTATTTTGCCTCAACGTCCCACCACCCCTAACAAACCCCCCCCCCCCCCCCCCCCCCCCACACCCCATCTCGTTCTTCGGTCTGGTTCTAGGACAGTCAAGATCGAGTCGATGTTTCCTTCCCTGCCCATGTTTGGTCGTGAGTTTCTGTTTCTGTTTCTGTTTCCTACTGCACAACCGCCAACAGCTGGGCTATCTTGTGCAGGTTTCGCTGACGTGGGTACCGGTTGCAAAAGGGTCATTTAGATTTTTTATGTGGGCAAGTTTGGTGAGATGATCCATGTCCAAGTTGTCGAGCTATGGCTTAGCGAGTGACAAGGTTGGCGCACATCTGGTGGTGTGGGGAAGGAAGTTGTGATTCCAATCGCTGGCTGGAGGGAATGCTGGGGATTTCGGCAAATACACAGAGCGGGGGGGGGGGGTTGTGGGGGGGGGGAGTTGGCTGTGTGCGGTCGATGGCAGTGAGAGCAAGCGGATAGTCCTGTGTTAACCCCTGTGTGCGTTGATGCGAGGCTTCACATGCAACATGCTCGGTTTAGGCATTGGGAGGACCAATGCCTCCCAATTAGTCGGAGGATAGGCGGGCAGGCCGTGGTGTCACAGTGGGACCCAGTGCGGAGGGGGCAAGAACAACTAAGTGAAGGGGAGGGTCAAGGCCAAAGAGGGACCCAGTTGAGAGGGAGGGGGGGAGGGGGGGTGGGGCGAGAACGAGGAGATAACCAGTGGAGGGGAGGGGGGGAGAGAACAAAGAGGGACCCAGTGGAAGTGGGGGGGGGGGGGTCGAGAACAAAGTAGGAACTGGTGCAGGGAGGGGAGAGGGTGTGGAGGGGGGGGGGGGACAAGAACAACGAGGGATCCAGTTTAGGTGGAGGGGGGGGAATTAAAACAAGAAGGGAACCTGTGTAGGGGGGGGGGGGCTGAGAACAGAGGGAACCAGTGGAGGGGGGCAAGAACAAAGAGGGACCCAGTGTAGGGGGGGAAGAGGGGGCGAGAACACACAGATGGAGGGAGGGGAGGGGAAAGAACAAAGAGGGACCCAGTGTAAGGGGGATGAAAACAAAGGGAGACCCAGCACAATGACGGATCTGGCGAAGGGGGGGAAGGGGGGGGGGGAGCTGCCAAGAACGAGGCACCTGTCAAGGAGAGGGATGAACGCCAAGACTGAAGAATGTCCAACATGACTCTAATGAGCACTTTTGTAACTATGTTGGTTCTAGATAGGCGGCAACACTATTGAGCGGTCTGTGTGTTGTGTGCAAAAGCAGAGAATTTCACTGTGCCCAGGTTCACGTGACAATTAGGTGTCGTTGAATCGTTAAACGTATCATTGAATTTGGTCTTATTGATCCAAAGCTTTCCTCCTCCCTTTCACAGGAGTGTCCCATCAGTATCCCCACAATGTTTCCACCCTTTCCTACAGTGCGTCAACATAATGGACTACCCCTGCACCAATTGTCTATTGTCTATTAGAGAGCGAGACAGAGCTCTTAATGATAGCAGGGGGGTACAGGGAGAAGGGCAGGAACGGGGTTCTGATGGTGGATGATCAGCCATGATCACATTGAATGGCAGTGCTGGCTCGAAGGGCCGAAAAGGTACAGGACACATCACAGCCAGCTCGAATGATTCAAGGAAGGCGGAGCCCACAATGGTCCATTGTTGGCTGCGGAAGAGGTGTCAATGAAGAGATACAAACAACGAATCTAGCACTGGGTGGGGGATGATAATGGGATACAAACAGTGAAACTAGCAAGACGACAAGGGTGGGGGAGGCATATGTAATAGAGTCATTGAGTCCGACCGCACAGAAACAGACTCTTTGGCCAAACTTGCTCATGCTAACCAAGATGCCCCATCTACATTAGTCCTACCTCCCCATGTTTGGCCCATACCCTTATATACTTTTCCTATCTATGTACCTGTCCATAAATGACGTTGTAGTACCTGCCTCATTTCTGTCCTCTGGCAGCTTGTTCCGAATACCCACCATCCTCTGCGTGAAAAATGTTTTCCAAAAAAACGTTGGATTGTGGGAGAAAACCAGAGCACCCGGAGAAGACCCACGCAGGTCACGGGGAGAATGTACAAACTCCATACAGACAGCATCCCGTAGTCAGGATCGAACCCGGGTCTCTGAAAGGCAGCAAATCTACCGCTGCGCCACCGTGCCGACAACTATTTTACATGCTTTAACAACATTGTACCCCTCCACACTTACCAGTTGCAATACAACTGCTGAGGTTAAAGTTGCAGATTCCCAGTTCTGAACAAAAAATGAATGTGGAAACTTGTGACTGATTTGCCTTTCCTTCTTGACTGCAGTGTCCTCTAGTTTGGCATCTGTTCCTTCAGATGTTTTATTCCTTCAGTTCCTTTGATCAGACCTCAGATCTCTTTGACTCATATCATGTATGTCAGAAGAGGTTATCTTGACTGAGTGGTGACCTGATGAAAGGCTTTAAAAATCCAAAAGCATCCCGAGCGCAGGAGGATGAGGAGTAATGTGATAGGTGTGTATAAGAACATGAGGGGAATAGCTAGGGTGCATGCACAGAGACTTGTACCCATAGTAGGGGAATCAAGAACCAAAGGGTTAAGCTGAGGGCGGAAAGATTTAATGGGAAGTATAGTGTTCAATTTTGGCCGCCATGTTACAGGAAAGATGTCGTCAAGCTGTAAAAGGGAGCCGAGAAGATTTACGAGGATGTTGCCAGGACTCAAGGGGCCTGAGCTACAGGGAGAGGTTGAGCAGGCTTGGACTTTATTCCTTGGAGCGCAAGAGGATGAGGGATGATCGGAAAGAAGTGTACAAAATCGTGAGATGAATAGATTGGGTAAATGCACAGAGTTGAAAGACTGGAGTGACTAGGCTTGAATACACTGGAATTTAGAAGGATGAGAGGAGATCTTATCGAAACGTATAAGATTATTAAGGGGTTGGACACGTTAGAGGCAGGAAACATGTTCCCAATGTTGGGGGAGTCCAGAACAAGGGGCCACAGTTTAAGAATAAGGGGTAGGCCATTTAGAACTGAGATGAGGAAAAACTTTTTCAGCCAGAGAGTTGTGAATCTGTGGAATTCTCTGCCTCAGAAGGCAGTGGAGGCCAATTCTCTGAATGCATTCAAGAGAGAGCTAGATAGAGCTCTTAAGGATAGCGGAGTCAGTGGGGTATGGGGAGAAGGCAGGAACGGGGCTACTGATTGAGAATGATCAGCCATGATCACATTGAATGGCGGTGCTGGCTCGAAGGGCCGAATGGCCTCCTCCTGCACCTATTGTCTTTTGTCTATTGTCTATTGATTGAATGGCCGAGTGGGCCCGATGGGCCGAACGGCCTCGTTCGACTCCTGTAACCTGTGAACTTGTGAACTTGCGAAAGCAAAAGCTGGACGCGTTTACTTCAGCTTGCAGCTGCGGGCTTGAATGCATCCAAACAAGCCCCATCATTAGCATGTTAAAGGAAGGTAGCCTCACTATAGTTGTTGCATCCCGCTGCCGGCAATCACAGGACACAATTAGTCCGCGCACAATATATTCAAGCCTTGGGTGGGGGGGGGGATTCAATTGAGATCTATTGAAGCTTGAAGGGAAGAGTGGGGGAGGGGGGGGGGAGAGGGGAGGGGAGGGGGGTGTTGGGGGGGGGGGGGGGAGTAGAGAAGAATTGGCATTTGATTTTGATGAAGCGTGCCAGATTAATTGCATGTGATTGTGGGGCTGAGGCGTGCAGAAAGCTGTCCTTTATGCGATGCAGCCTGACATATGGACCAGCCCTGCTGCTCACCATCCACCCCCCCACCCCCCCCCCCCCCCCCCCCACTTCCTCCCCCCCCCCCCCCTCTCCGCTCAGCACAAAACCCTCTTCGCACTTGGCCTGAATCCCAGAGAAAAAAAACCTGCTTTTCCAAGCCACTTCTTTCTGTGTTTGGACATAGGAACAGAGAAAGTAACTGCAGGAGAAGGCCATTTGGCCCTGCGAGCCAGCACTGCCCTTCAATATGATCACGGCTGATCATCCAGAATCAAGTCAAGTCAAGTCAAGTCAATTTTATTTGTGTAGCACATTTAAAAACAACCCACGTTGACCAAAGTGCTGTACATCAGTTCAGGTACTAAGAACGAACATACAATGGCACACCAACATAACAGCACATACATAAACAGTTCACAGCGCCCCCTCAGAGGGCCTCAAACGCTAGGGAGTAGAAATAGTTTTTGAGCTTGGACTTAAAGGAGTCGATGGAGGGGGCAGTTCTGATGGGGAGAGGGATGCTGTTCCACAGTTTAGGAGCTGCAACCACAAAAGCGCGGTCACCCCTGAGCTTAAGCCTAGACCGCGGGATAGTGAGTAGCCAACCTGAGGGACCTGGAGATAGAGTGGTGGGTTAGAAGATTTTTGATATGGGGGGGCAAGCCCGTTTAGGGCTTTGTATGTGAATAGGAGGAGCTTGAAGTTGATTCTGTACCGTACTGGGAGCTAATGGAGAGAGGCCAGAATCGGGGTGATGTGGTCCCTTTTATGGGTACCCGTCAGGAGTCTCGCTGCGGCGTTTTGGACCAATTGCAGGTGGGACAGGGGTGATTGGCTGATCCCAGTGTAGAGGGAGTTGCAGTAGTCGAGGCGGGAGGAAATGAATGCGTGGATGATTTTTTTCAATGTCGTTAAATTGGAGGAATCAGTACCCCGTTCCCGCTTTTTTCCCCATATCCCTTGATTGCGTTAACCCTAAGAGCTGTATCTAACTCTCGCTTGAATACATACGGATACCTCTCGGGAAACACACCCGCGCGCACCTTCAATCCCGTGCCGGGCCTGTGTCCTGTGTCATTATTTGGCCGATGAATGCCCGCAATTATATATTTTGAACGGCTTCCTCTGCGCTCAGCAGTCTCTTCGCCAATGCAGTAGCCACTTCACCGCAAATAACACGTTCGGTGATTGTAGTTTGTCTTCAAAAAGCTGCCTTCAGTGAATAGTACCCGGCCTCTCTCTCTCTCCCTCCCTCTCTCTCTCTCTCTCTCTCCCTCTCTCCCTCCTCTCTCTCTCTCTCTTTGTGAGAGGCAGAATGCCAATGGTGGTAATTTTGTGATTTTGTTGATGTGGGATATACATATAAAAAGAGATGCCGTCTGTATATTTCACTCGGATAGCACGCACCCGGGTCGCCTCTCAGCAAAGCCTTCCTGCTTCTGTTTTAACCCTTCGTGGGCTGCACCACAATCTGACGATGAAAGGATTGGAATTTGATTTCAAAGCGGCACGGTTTGGTTTATTTAGCACGTGTACCGAGGTACAGTGAAAAGTTTTTGTTGCGTGCCAACCAGTCAGCAGAAAGACAATACACGATTGCAATCGAACCGTTTGCAGTGATGGTGGAAGGCTGATTGAATCCCAAAATGTTGGAAATACTCGATAGATTAAATAGCTTTTGTACGGAGAGAAACAACGTTTCAAGTAAATCTTTTCCTGATAGATAAAACAGAAATGAAATACTCTACTCAGGGGCATAGTCACCAAATGGTAACAGGCTAGGGCTTTATTCCTTGAAGGAGGTTTAGCTTAGTTTAGATTAGTTTAGTTTAGAGATACAACGTGGAAGCACACCGAGTCCACACCGACCAGCGATCCCCGCACATTAACGCTATCCTACACACACTAGGAACAATAGTGTAAGAAAATAACTGCAGATGCTGGTACAAAATGCTGGAGTAACTCAGCAGGTCAGGCAGCATCTCTGGAGAGAAGGAATGGGTGACGTTTCGGGTCGAGACCCTTCTTCAAATTCTTCAAAGGAACAATGTTCACTTATACCAAGCCAATTAACCTACTAACCTAAACGTCTTTGGAGTGTGGGAGGAAAGTGAAGATCTCGGAGGAAACCTCATGGTCACGGGGAGAACGTACAAACTCTATATAGACAAGCCCCCATAGTCGGGATCGAACCAGAGTCTCTGGCACTGCAAGTGCTGTAAGGCAGCAACTCTACCGCTGCTCCACCGTGCCACAGTATTTGAGACTGGTACTATTGCAACGTTCAAGAAACATTTAGACATGTCAATAGGCAATAGGCAATAGGTGCAGGAGGAGGCCATTCGGCCCTTCGAGCCAGCACCGCCATTCAATGTGATCATGGCTGATCATTCTCAATCAGTACCCCGTTCCTGCCTTCTCCCCATACCCCTTGACTCCGCTATCCTTAAGAGCTCTATCTAGCTCTCGCTTGAATGCATTCACAGAATTGGCCTCCACTGCCTTCTGAGGCAGAGAATTCCACACATTCACAACTCTCTGACTGAAAAGGTTTTTCCTCATCTCCGTTCTAAATGGCCTACCCCTTATTCTTAAACTGTGGCCCCTGGTTCTGGACTCCCCCAACATTGGGAACATGATTCCTGCCTCTAACGTGTCCAACCCCTTAATAATCTTATGTGTTTCGATAAGATCCCCTCTCATCCTACTAAATTCCAGTGTATGGAATGTCCATGGAGAGGGTAGGTTTGGAGGGATATGGGCCAAAAGCTGGAGCACATAAATATAAGGGCGTTATGAATAAATCTTGGAGGAATGTGAGGAGAATTACTGGTTCAAATGAAAGTCTTGCAGAATGAGAAAAATGGCTTAAGTGCTTTCAGAAAGAAAATCAATGAATATTTGAAAAGTAAAGGTATAGAAAGGTAGAATGAGAGGAGGCAATGATTTTAGGGCTATCCAGTCAGCGGAAAGACAATACATGATTACAATCGAGTCATTGATACATGATAAGGGAATAACGTTCAGTGCAAGGTAAAGCCAGCAAAGCCCATTTAAGGATAGTCCGAGGGTCACCAATGAGGTAGATAGTAGTTCAGCACTGCTCTCTGGTTGTGGTGGGGTGGTTCAGCTGCCTGATAACAGCTGGGAAGAAACTGTCCCTGAATCTGGAGGTGTGCGTTTTCACACTTCTACACCTTTTGCCCAAAGGTAGACGCATAAAGCTGGAGTAACTCAGCGGGACAGGCAGCATCTCTGGAGAGAAGGAATGGGTGACCTTTCTGGGTCGAGACACTTCCTCAGA